>NW_017296680.1:741778-878438 GCF_001594075.2 Trachymyrmex cornetzi | reverse complement strand
GTTGCTGCTGCTGCTGCTGCCGCCGCTGCCGCCGCCGCCGTCGTTGTAGTTTCCACCACCAAGTTCATCTCGCATCCCCTCCGAGTCGTGCCGCCGCCACGCGACTGTAGCCCCCACCAGAAGCGTAAGCGTGTGTCACGCTCCGGATAGCTCTCGGTGCGTGCCCATTATTGAGGAGGGGGTAAGGGGCGCGTGTAGCAACGACGCTGTCGTGGGGGTAACCTGGTCGTCGGCGCGGTGGGGATGGAATTACGCTCGCGTAGGGACCGCCAGTAGTTCCGTGCTGTCTGCCGTGCGGGTAGGATACGACGTATCCGTGACGCGATAGTCTCGTCTGATTTCACCCCTTTTAGCCACCCTTACCCTGCAAAACGAACGTCGTCAGCAACGTCGAATCGCGCGCGCGTTCTCGTTTCTCTCTCTCTCTCTCTCTCTCTCTTTCTCCTCGAGTGGACCCGGGGCACGAGGAGAGTTCGATCGTGTGGAAGAAACGTCGCTCGCACGTCCGCGTTTAGCACCTGGGGGATTCTCGTTTCCAAGCCCCGACCAGAGCGCGACCGCGTTCGGTGGACGCGCGCGAGTATACATGTCGTGATGCCGCGGGGTGAGCGACGCGCGCCGCCGAGAGGACTCGCGGCCGAGGGTGCTTCGATCTCGTCCTGACGATACTTAGCCCTCGTGCGTCAGTGGACCCTCAGTGGTGCGTTCTCGGTAGAATAATGTTGGTGTGAGTGGGAAAGGCTCCCCGACGGGTTACGACGGTGCGGTGGTGTATCCAGGTTCATCGTCCATCGTCGGATGGATCGGGGATACGTCTTTAGAGATTGTGCCGGCTCTGTCCGCCTCGTGATCGCCGACGGGAAACAGACGAGCGTATACGCGTAGACCCCGTGGCCCGTACTCTGTATCCTCCCGTATATATGCCAAGTGTGTGCGACGTGTAACACGTGTGACAGTTACCCTTTACCCGTGGGATACCACCGCGGATTATACGTTTTCTTCGACCGCAAAGGGTGGTCGGAGGCGCCGTGTGTCGGATTACACATATACGTACGTACACATACATACACACATACACCAGTGGTTCTCCTTGGTGCACGTTACGGCGGATTCATCCCTAAAGGATATGTCGCTATAGTGCTCACACGGATCGCAGCTACGATGGCCGGATACTCCAGTGCGCTCAATACGGATTTCGCTCCGGAATCAGCGCGGAGGATGCAACGATCTGCGATCGATGCTATCGGGAATGCCAGGGAATCCTCCGTATACGCGATTACGAGGTACATACCTTACGTTTTGAGAAACTCCTCCTCGATATCAAGGAATTACTTCATTATCGAATATTGCTGCGACGTTTATTATTATATAAGTTTATTAAATTCGAAAATTTATCCATTAATACACGTTCACGTGCCAACTTTTATTGCGACGTAAAAAAATATATTATTTAGACCATATGTATATACATATTTAGCTGGAGGATAGATTATACTAAAAGATCATCAATTTATTTTGAAAATCTACTTGTGCATATTGCATGTCATGCACTTTAAATATCAAATATTCGATCGCGTCAGTTAAACACATAAATTTAAATACACATGAAATGTTCAAAGAGCGCTGCATGCACACACATTTTTGATGATTATTACAAACTTGCATTACCGAGCATAATATATTCTGTTTCAAATCTAATATAATAAAAATGATCCCATTTAATTTTATAAGAATTAATAATAGGTTGTACGTTTATGTACTAATCTGCGAATTGCAGAAGAAATAAAGGATTCTTTTCTCCTTCTTGAAAACTTGTCGAAAGAGCATACAATGATCTTTGAAGGACTTCAAATGAGAAATGACTTTTTAATTACCGTACCCCGTAGTTGTTAAACGTAAACTGAGCAGCCAATGAACCACGCGAATTAACGAAGAATTATACGGCTATCGTACGCATACGGCTATTATTCTTCCAGGTAAATTTAGCATCTCGTCGTTTCATAATTAAACGTGAGCATCGCGAGAACTCACTTTTGATCCCGCACCAACCCGCTAAATCTAAAACATGTAAACGGTTCGTCACATGTATACATTATACATATGCACATGCGTGCGACGCTACTCGCATTTGCCACAATGCAGAATAATCTATGGGGATTCCAGTGACAACGGTTTCCGCGTTTCGCAGCGTGCGCGCGCGTGTATATATACGCGCGTGTATACGTTCGACGCCTTAAAATATTCACGAGATCAATATTCTGCACTTGACGCGATATACGATTTTAGCATTGCGTCGCGAGACTTTTCGCGAGAATTTCGGCAACTGGATCAAACACGAGCAAAATGCGGACTATTGCATACGTGACCTTTTGCGAGATGTGTGCTTGTCCGCTCGCGTATCGAGATTAACCCTATCTTACCGTGATATCGGATTCACGCCGAGCTTTTCGGAAATATTTTATATGATTTTACATTCAAATTTTATATGCAATATTTTATACACATTTTTATACGACGATATTAACCTTTAGAGAGAAAGTACGGGAGTTTTTTTTTTTTTTAAATCTTTTACAATTTTTCCTTGAATAAGATATTTGTCATAATTCATTATTTATATTCATTGTAATCCTTGTCTTATAAAATATGACTACGTTTCAGCGTCGCTATAATAACTTTTTCGTGAGGTAAAATATTAATTTTATATAAGAATAGAATCTCTCACGTAATTCTTCTGGCGTCCTGCACGACGCGACAGTCACATGAAATATCGTAGAGTTAAGAAAGATGTTCTTCTAATTGATTACACGAACGTAGTTCCCGAAACAGATGCGAGCCTAATGGACCCGTCCGCTAGGCGGAGGGTTAAGTGACACGCGGTGAAATTAAATGCCGTTACCCCCGAAGAAATTTACGCGATCGATACAGATACGCGTGGTATAAATATGGCGCTATACCAAGGTCCAAGAGATGCCAGATCGCCACATCGGCCGATGATAAATGGTCGAGTTAATGGCCGACGTACTATTAATGAGAAAGAGGATTTGTTGATGTCGGCGAAAATAAGAAACCGACGAATCAACGCAAAGATGGTAGATGTTTAGATTAAGTTTTTTGCTCGTTCGTCTTTGTTAGTGCCCGACCCACCATGGTTGGCAGCAATAAAAGTTTGATCCAACGCTTTCGAATCAAACATTTCTTTTATCAAGATTTTATAAATATGTTTGCTCTTTCTTGCAAATAATTTGTCAAAACTATTGATTAAAACTTACTACGAAACGTTATATGTCTATTGTTAAGCATCTTTTATTTTTTGATTTCACATTTTATACGTCTTGTTAAATCATATATCGACAATTTTCAGTTTTCTGTATCAAGAGATATGCACATTAAGTAAAAAAGATTAAATATAGGATAAATAAATAGGAAAAATATACAAGAAATAATTTCAACTCATATCGAATATAAAATTTTAAACTCGATATCAAGTTTCAAATTTAAATTGTCACCGAAATGACTTTACTAATCGATATAAGATTTAATCCTAAAGCGGATACAGGCTAATTTTATTAAAATCTAATTTTATTAGAATATTATTACGTTCAATGATATTACAAATAAATGTAATATTTATGGATGCAATGTCTCATTCATAGTATCAATTTTAATTCAATTATTCAACTATAGGACGAATATAAAATTTTAAAAATTAACGCGTTAATAGAAATATCCATTCAAATTTTAACTATGATAAAATGTATACCATTAGTAGTAGAACGTAAATATGTAATAAACTTATAACGAATTCTTTAATGCAGGTAATGCATAGTATAGTGTAGATATTTGGGAATAAAGGTAACTAAGAGAATATAACGTAATATTCGGTACACCGCTATGTTGCACGGAAATAGTGTCTAATATGTGCACAGAGAGCTCATAGCGCGAGCGTTCACGGGTTAATGTCTTTATATTCTAGCGTTCGTGTTTGTTACTGAAAGCGTGGATGTATAGATCGTATCGGCCGGACATTTACTGCCTTCATTGCTCCCTGGTAAAGAAATATTTGAGCAACAGCTTGGGATCCTATAAATTTACAGTATGAAATCGATTAGCTTTCGCAAACTTAAGCAGAATTTATTAACAGTCTTATAGCTTTTCTGGATCGTTTATAAGCGAAACATCCTTGTTGCGGCGCTTTCTTTCTTAACGGGGTGTTAGACAATCCCATTAATTGACTGTTTGCATTTAAGCGGCTTTATAGCAGATAATATCGCTAATTAACTCCACAGTTATTATATTTGCAAGATTTTATATCAACGTTGACATCATCGCACAGTCATTGCTGAAAAATTTACATTTGTGTAATAGAGATAAAGATATAATATATCAGATTTACTTTTTGAAATATTTAATCGAAAAATTGAATGCGATTAAATCAAGTTTTTCATCAAATTTTTAATCAAAAATCGAGTTCAAATATGTCAAAGCGTCCGTACCTGTCAGGATTGTGACTAACGATTACAGCGGTAGCTCGGCCACGCGTCCTATGTCATTTATATACACTTTCTATGTACTTTACGTATATGTACGTTACACGATAAGCTAACAGCCCCTAATAATTAAGTCGACGCGCAAGCACGGGTCTAGGATCGAGTCTACGGTTAACTCGCGTGCATCTATCGGCGATTTTCAACGTTTAATGAGAAATCTAAATTGCGGATTGAATGCTGCAATGAGTTCCGCGGCAAAGTTCTACGATGGTACGCGCCAAGTTAGAGCAATCGGAATCTTAAGATTCTCACCGGGAAGGTTAATTCCATTTAATAGTACGGGGGTAGGAAGGGAGGGCAACTTCAATCTCTAAGGTTTTATAAGTTCGATAACGAAGCCACGTAGGAAGAGCTCGTCTTCCTTTTCAACGTTCATCGAGAGGGAAAAATTCTAGAGTTTTGCAAGACACCAGATTACGAGAATTTCGTCCAAGTCGCGAGCGCGTAGGCGCGACAAGATGGAATTCGTAGATGGAATTTTAATTTAGGCAGTCGGGGAGGGAGGACGGATAGAGATTTATAATATTCGTACGTATAGCAATGAATCCGTCGTACCAATCTGCCGGCAGATGAAAATGCGTTCGAAAAACACTTGGACGGAAGAATAACAGGGATTACTTAGGAAGAGAGGAAGGTGTAGAGATCTCGTAGAAATCTTAGTTTAATATCACGGTTCGTTTGCGATAAAACGTTTGATTGCTCTTCTCACTTTAGAATTTTCGCGACACGTGGTGTCCACGATCATCTTGTACACAAATTATAAATATAGAGAAATCAAAATCGAGAAAAATTAATTTGACCCGTATATCAAATATTTAACGGGATTTTATTAACGTGATATTAACTAATACATTCTCAGCATTGCCAGGTTCTACCAATTTTATTGTTATATATTTAACTGACGCAATAACATGCTGGACAATTTAATTTAGATGAATGCCATATATGAATATGTACGGCATTCATCTAAATTAAATCGCTTGACTTTCTCGTGTGTGATTTAGCACATTATCCCAATCCTATGAACGTAACTCTCCTTCTATTTAACCATTGTCAATGATGATCAATAAAGCTGCTTGTATTCCGTCCAACACAGTACTATTTTCTCCCTATTGTTGCTCATTATTAACAGATTGCTATTAATTATGGTTCTCCGAATGAAAATTAATTCTTGATAAAACGTACAGCATATGATCGAATTACGCTCGGATTGTATTGTGAATAATTCAGATCGTATAATCGTCAGAGCATAGTTGTTGCCGCGCCAGTATACACTATAGCTCTGTGACATTAACAACATTTACGCTTTCATTTTTGTTAATTCTCTTCGGACTAAATTACCTCGTGTACTAGCAGATAAACGAAACAATCGATATATTCCGTTATCGCTATTTATTGATGGAAACAAAATCGCACGTATCCGTATTAACACCCCGTTTTTTTATATTTCACACAATTGGTATGTCACAATACGATCCCGGTTCATTTTTGATGACGACAAATATTTAAAATGAAAAAGTATTCATACGGATTATTTAAATGTTTCAGTGATATAAATGACAAAAAATAGGAATCTGTGTCATCTGAATTCACGTCTACATTATACGAAAATTGGCAATCGCGTTTTCCTTTGTATCAAGATCAATTTCAGTCATAAGAAGGATTATCGGTAGAATTCTTCGAGAGTTATCTGGAACTCTCGCCAAAGTTAATACTTACGGCTGAAGCCGATTCAATTGCAAACAAAAGTTCTGATCAATTTCCCTTTCTGGTTCGCGAATATGCAAAGTTGAAGACGACTTTTTTTTTTTTTTCAAAAGTAGACTTCTTCGCAAGAGTTTGGAACATTTAAATTTCTTTGTATTAAAAAAGTAATATGTATGTTCTAAAGTTTATATATTATCGTATTATTCTATGATTATTAATTCAAATTAACTCACTATTAATCATGATTCTTATTATACTAGTATAGATATAATTTATTCGTTCTCGTTGGATAATTGCGGGTAAATCTCGCGTTCTTCCATTGTACGAGCGACGCAACCAAGGAACGGACCTTTGACTTATTATAATTGAGGTACGGATTCTTGGATGTGTTTTAGACTGCAAATGATTGTAATGAATTTAGTTTGAATATTTAAAAATTTATTTTAGATTACCCTTCAGTTCTTAGACGACATTTCGTATTCGAGTCTGAGCGAAAAGTGTTCTCTTGTCGTGTCGTGAGATAACGAGAGCCAACAGGTATCATGGATGATATCTAGCTTGAATATATATCTCGAATATATGCAAATTCTCACTCCGAACTTGTTAGACCACTCTTCGAAACGTGTTTCGAAAATACATAGTATAATACGAAACAGTTTTACAGTTTTTCAAAAATATATTATCTAATATATTATCTAATGCTCTAAATCAAGAGATCGCACATTTATATTGACATAAAAGTCATATGAAAGAACATTTCATCTTTTATTCACATTGAAGACCTTGAAATTCGAAACATAACGGGAAGTACGACTGCAAGAAATTCGATCGAATTGCGCAATATTTCGTACATGTGTTTTTATACGTGTCGATTCGTAAAACATTACGGCGAGAGAGAATCGTGCCGATCCTCGGGCCGATCTGTCGACGTAAATTCACGGTTAAAGGAAAGTAGGCGATGATATAACGTTAGAGGAACGAAAGGCCAGGCTACCCGGAGTTACCGGGACCACGTAAGCTCGCATCGCCGGGGGTTGGCGCGCAGCAACCACCTAGTCTCTCCTCCTGCTCTTACCCCCGCGGTCGATCGATTCGCTAAAAGTAAATAAAACTCAGCCTGAGTTGCCTGAAGGGGCTGGCGGTAGTGTAAGCGTCAGTACCAAGTGTAATGCAATAAATCAAGGCTTCGATGGAAAAAGCCTGAAGTCGTCGCGTAAAATCTGTAATCTACGTGGCGATTGTTTACGATGCGACAGTTCACAACAGCAGATAAATGTGTTTTTATTGTGAATCCGAGGAGATAATAAAATTGCACTCTAGCAGACACAGATAAAGTTGTTCCGTCCAATTTTCATTTACTGAGGAAAGTTTGATTACGAGCACCAACTTTTGGAAAGAATCTTAGTTTGATTACATTTCAAGTAATCGTGTGAGGTGTATCGAAGAGACGCATGAGACTCGTAATTTATTTCTGTGTAATCAATACAATATCATGAAATTGTTTAAATTTCAATAGTAATAAATTAATACGATATAGCGTAATAGATTTTTAGTTTAAGTTTTTAATTTTCAAAGATGAATTTAATAAATGATTAACATGTATACAGCATACTGTACGGTTCCTTTAACTTTTCATCGACGGATTCTTCAACTAATTTGGAGTCCATTTTTCCTTAGCAAAAATTCGATAGTCAACTTTAAATATCTCTTTATAACTAATCTTGAACTCTCTTAAAATTCTATTACAGTAAGGTTCACTTAAAATTAAATGAAGAATTAAGTTTTATTATCATCTTTACTCTTTAATTAGTGAAAGTTCTTACGTTTTTAATCTAACATTTTTGTTAAAGGATAATATTCTCCCAATCCGTCAAAGAAACCGCAGATGAAAGGCAAGGACGTTCTTTGCCAACTTTATCTTCATTTCCCTATAAAATGCTGAAAAGCCAGACCCGTTTCGTTTCCCTCACGTACTTTGCCCAAGTCTACCTATGCTACAAATGGGCTAAAGCTTTATCAAAAACTTATGATACTTTGGACTCTCTCTTTCTCTTTCTTTTTCTCCCTCTCTCTCTCTCTCTCACTTTCTTGTGTGTGTTGTTAATAAAAATCTATTCTTTTATTTTCAATATTTACGACAAGCGACTTTCATATAACAATTAATTAACTCATTAAATCCCAGGTGACCCTTAGGCGTTGTTCTATTTTAAGTCCTTGTTCGTGTTAAAAATTTTAATTATGATTCAAACTACAAGGATTTAAAACAGAAAAGCGGATAGGGATCACTTGGGACTTAATGAATTAAATTGAAGTAGAATCTATCTGAATTTTCTTCCTAAATGTAGTTATTTTGTAAAACATACAAAGTAGAAATGTCAGTTGTTCTAAAAGTTTTACAGTTGTCAGTCCCAAGTCTGATAAAAGGTACAGCTGGGTTGTCCATAAAAGCGACAGCGAAAATAAAACTATACAAGTGTGACTTTATAGTAGAACAAAATAAGACAACGAAGAGATGCTAAATTTTCCATCGTAAGACAGTCTGCAGTTATGCTTTCCAACGTATTAAATCAATCATTAAAATCTAACAGACTGTAACGAATAATGTTACACAGGTGAGGTTGATGCTAATTTAACAGAGATAATGTTAAACATGGACGGCAGAATAGGGTTAGTGGCAAGTTGTGAAGTTCATTTCATCGGAGACGAGAAAGTTTTCTGGGAACGACGCAATGTCAGCCTGATTTCGCCGCTAGCAATTCTCTCTATGTTGCATTGTACATTTTGGAGTTTCAAAGAGAAGTATGCAACTAGGTAGAAACATTAAAATAAATATTGAGCGCGTTTGAAAATCATTTTAATGCGAAAAAAAATCATTTTTAAAAATTATTCCGAGATCAATGCACACCGACGTATTCGAAACTGATCTGATTGCTGCAACGTGATCCGAAAGTCGAAATACAGATAAATCACTTGGTAGGCAAATCACTTTATTATGCGTAATTTAATGAAATATATCTACTCTCTAAATATATTTTTTTCCCTCTTATATAATTTTCTTGGACGTTTGACATCAAATTCATCATTATCTCTCTTATTATTGGACACAGCACACAAAAGACCAATTAAAAAATTTGAATTATCAAAAATTACAGTTATGCTTTGTGTGAAATCTGCCGTAAATTTATGTTATTTACATAAATTTTTGGTAATACTATTTGCTTTGATAATGCAATTACGCTAATGTTTATTCGACGATAAATTGATGCCTTTTACAAAGAACGTTTTGGAAAACGTTAACCTGCGCCAAATGAACAATTTCTCACAGCGATAGCCGAAAAAAAAAAGAATGCCACGCGCAAACCAGAGATATTTCAATTGGGAACAATTAATTCTAATCGATTAATTTGTGAATACCAAATACCCTCGTGGCCGGTGTTATATCCACCTCTTTTCTACTCACGCGTTGACCGCACGAATAGCGTTACCCGCGTGGTCGTCCATCACTTTGTCTGGCCACAAAGTAATTATCTCGTAAGCATTATTTTAATTAACGCTGATGATTAAAGCACGGTAGGTATTCACACCGTATTTCGCTCTCGTGCCTCTTGTTTCCGTTCTTCTTAGGTGCCGCTGCGCCCGTTCTAACAAGAATGATTACCCGCAATTACGCGGAAAAACATCGTTCGAATTACGGAGGGCCCGCTAAATAGAAGATTAACCGCGATGTATATATACATATATATATACGAAAAATGATTAATCGCTTCGGAGTATGCTCGCCTATTACAAAGTAGATATTATAAACGCTATTTATCTTAAACTTTGGTACAGATACTAGGTGAGTTTAAGCCGATCAACACAAAACATTGTATGTATTCCGTGTTTTGACAAACCATCAAAATACGGTGTCCCTCTAACTTGATAGTATGTTAAAACTATAATTTAGTTAATGTCACTATATTTTTGCGGCTTAATTTTTTACGTAACAATCTACATTTACAATCTTGCTTGTATATAACTCATATCTTTTGCTAGCTCAACTTTTTAACTTGATATAAGAACACGCTTTATCCTCTCTTGGCGTGCAGCGCGTCTCGGACCCTCGTAGAGATACAACTCGTTTTTGTAGCATAAAATCGCGTTTTGTTTACGCGAAGCGTGGAACGTATTCAAGAGTTTTCTTTGCAATAATAATGTAAAGTGATATTCGTGGGATTCCGAACGGGGAAAAAGGTGGCGTGCAGCGTACACATAAAATACACTAAACTGAATCCGTTATTACAACAGCCATTATTGCGAAGCTTTACGCTTCACGCGCGATAGCTGGATAAAGACGCATTGTGCAAGGTGCTTAGCAAAATGCCGTCATTAGAAGAGACTAATTGTGAGTTATGCACAGAAGCGTCGGGATTGCGTAAGAAGCTCGTAGCCGACTACTCGAGTTTTCGCTAAGAAATGGATATAAATGCAACGAGCTACACTACGGAGCTATATCTATGAGCGTCTGCTACGAAAATCGAATAAATTCATTATCGTCTACGGAGAACGAGCGAATGAGCGAGCACCCGCGTTGCATAGCTTACCGGATATTATCCTTCATCGTAACACCAGAATGCAACATCGTCGGTCGGCGCCGTCGGGTAACAATATTTAGTGGCAGTTAGCGCCAAGTGACCGTGCCGACATCGATCGAAAATGGAGGCAGGAGCGATTCGGTGTAATTCCTTCCGTAATGTAGTTTGGTTACCAAACGCTGTGGGGGGGGGGGGGGGGGGGGGGGGGGGAGAAGATAAAAGAAGAGAAAAATAGAAGATGCGCGCACGAGTTAAAGATTAAGATTCCGTTTGAAACATAAGTAAACGTTTGTGCGCTCAATTTACATAAACATACATTTTCTCATCGTATATTCCGGTGGTTTGCATAAATAACGAACCGGGAAATACAGAATGTAAAATAGCCGCGATATAGCTTCCTCTTCCCGGTAGTCTCCACCCGGAACGTGACACTGAATTATTCTCGGGCCGACATAGTAGAAGAAGGTTTTTGCATTGATATACCTTGCTCTCTTCGCGAAGTTACGTTATTGTCGCCCCCGCGTATCCGGCTGTCTCCATTCTTAATAAATGCCATAATTTCCTTGCCCACTCGCTCTGAGATAAATGTCGTGTTCATCATGAAATTATCCAGTCCACTCACGTAAAGTGAGATTGAATACGTCAATACGAAATTGTATCAGTTGTATTTTAGGAAGGATACAAAAGTTATAAAATGTACGTCTATTTAATATTTTTATGATGATACACGGAGAGAATTTTTCCTTAGAATTTAACCCGAAAATATGACAGTCGTGGAACAACATTGTATTTCGAAGAATTTTAATGTAAATCTCTCTCATTCATTAATAAAACTACAATAAAGTATAAAATAAGTTAGATCAATTTTACTGAAGTGCATAGTAAAAATCTTTAAAATATTGTATTGTCTCACAACTACCATATTTTCAGAGTAAATTTTAAAAGAAAATTCTCTCCGTGTACAGCTAAACATAGTTGTTTAACGATAAATTGTTATTTTTAAACGGACTAGATGATATATTTCAGTAAGTATATTTATTTTTAAATTTGGTTTAGCTGCAGTAGTTTCTTTTCTAGGAGAGAAATAATTTATTAAAATTACGATATTTTCGAAGTGAAATAGATTGAATTATTTATATACTCGTACAACATTCGTAGAAAACAGTTCCGTTCCGCATGAAACTTATCCCTTCTAACATTTATCAGCGATAAGTAACCATCGGGACTCTAATATTTATTTAATTCCTAAGAAAGAAAAGCGTTGCGCGCGAGCGCGGGGAAAGCCTACTGGTTCCCATTACCTTGCCTAAGAAGGAAAAAAGTGCTAACGTATGGCGTGCAGTCGTAGATTGTTTAAAGTATGCCGCGGCAAAGTAAGCGTTCCAGCTGTGAGACGATAAATGGCATCATTTAAGGTTCCACTTTTAGTTCTTTCCAGCTGCAACACGATAAATGATACTATTTAAAGACACCCACCACTTCCGAGTTTGCATCTCAAGCACGAGAGTTTACTTTGCGCTACTAGTTTTTCTCCTTACGATCTTTTCCCGCATTACTGTCAACCTGCATCGAGCTTCCCTTATTCGGCTCGCTATCGTGAAATATACAGAGCGATCCCAAATAAGCTGCAAGACCTCATGGCTGGTATTCGATGACGTGAAAACAACGTTGATAATTTCGGTAAATTAGTTCGTCAGCGATTACGAGCAGCAGACGTGGAAATTTATACTGCGCAAGAATCTATGAATAACCCGATAAAGGAGCTGCTTATATTTCGTTCTAGTATTAAAACGAGGTGCGTATAATTTATGAGATATTTGCATTTAACTTGACGCGCACAGTGCATTTAGAGTCGCTTGCAATATTTGCTCGCTATGCTGATTATATTTACATCGAGAACATTATACCGGCGATGCAATCAACTACTTGTTTTATCTGCCATTTCTGCACCGCCGCCCGTCTCGCGGTATGCCATCTTTTCCATTATTCTCTGACGTTGTTGCAGCGATATTGCCAATTTAACGATTACTGCGTCTATTGAGCGAAACGCGCGCACATTATCATATATGTTTATTCGGCTATAATTTATTCAACCATCCCCTTCTCTCTCCCTCTCTCTCTCTCTCTCTCTCTCTCTCGCCTCCCGTGATTCACCGGAACAGATTCCGCAAAGTGGCCCGCGCCAGCGACGTTATAAAGGTTGCATCAGATCAATATACGCTGCTCTCACAATTGCCGCGTGCGGCGATAATTGTCGCTGCATGCGCTGATAACTCGTCGCGAGGACGCCTATCAGCGCAGTGTCATTTATTCCGGGAAATAGAAGCTCGAAAATAAATTAGTATGCGTTAATGGATCTATCGAGCTTTTAAAACACAGACATTATAACGAGCTGGTAGATCCGTAATGCACGCTCAAACGCATACATGATGTAAAGAATGTGCGACCGTAACTGTTCGAGCTCACGATATTGCCGTTGGCATTTGTTGAACCACGATGTAGACGTTAATATATGCGCTCTCTCTCTCTCTCTCTCTCTCTCTCTCTCTCTCTCTCTCTGCTCTCTCTCCTTTGCACGCACGCGAGAATTTTTTTATCGATAAAATGCTCCATCAATATTCATGAGTGTGAAGTTTGACCAACTTAACTCTGTTAAGTCCAGCGTATCGTTTTCAATACGAGTTTTATGTTATTTGTGTTGTTACATAAACTCTACGATCCGTTATAGAGTACAATTCACAATTCACTTCTACGATTAACCCTCCTACCTACAGATCGGAGAGATTCAATCTTCTGGTATCTTGGTTAGAAGAGTAAAACGTTGCAATAACGTATTGGAACGGCGCCAAGCTTTCGGTTAGGATCTCATTTCATCGGTATATAAGAGGAGATTTGACCAATTGCGAAAAAGGTTCGAAACCACACTTGCCTGCGGATAATTTTTGTGAAAGGGCCATTTTGCGCTTTTCGCGGTATTCCGTCTTATTCAGCAGCTCTTTCGAGATGCTCGCAAACAAGTTTCGGGAAGAAAAAGAGAGACGAATGTCACGTCAGAGGCGGAGTAAATCGTCGTCCGATTTCGTACGAGAGAAGACTGACAAAGGAGAGACGAGAGATTTTGCGTGAATGCACGTTCAGTTTCCTCCTTCGTGTCTTCTTAAGATTCTTTATCTGCCGTCGTCTATCTATCGGCAAACAACTTTTGCCATATTTACAGCTCGATATTACTATGTGCTTTGTTTATTTGTACATGTCCCTCGATTTTATTTATATTGTAGTCATTACTTGTCGTGTGACTCAACAATTATTAATTAGGGTTGACATAAATTCTTTATCCTAAAATTTTATAACTTTTTTTTAATTTCCAGACAAAAATTTTATCATTTTCCCTGACTTTCTAATAATATTTAAATTTTTTTTGTATTTAATTTAACATAGCAATGTAAATTATTATTAATGTTGCTGACACTGCTTGCATTTTTAATTGTTAAGTTGGTAATATTCCAAAACTACGTAAAAATGTAATGTACATACATTAAATTTTTTTAAAGCCAAAAATTTTAATTTTCTAGAAAATTTTACAATATTCCCTGACTTTTCCCTAATTTCCCTGACCATTTTCAATTTTTCAGACAATTCCCTGATTTCCAGTTTTGTGGCAACTTTGATTAATATTAATTACTATTTGGATACGAACTTGATGACACATGTCGTTCGATTTGGATAAAGGTTGGAGCAGAGCTCGGAGCAGGATGCTTCTCGTTAATTTCCGGACTAATCGCATCGAAATAAAAAAATCCGTGATAGAGAGTTAATTTTCCAAATCAAAGAGCACGCTGAACAATTATGTAAAGCGTTTCGTACGCTCGCTCAGATTACATGCTGTTAACTTAATGCATCATTAGTGCACACACGAGTTTATGGAGCGCGTAATGCATTTGCTATCTATTATAGAGAATCACCTGTCTTCCCGCGAGAGATAGCTGTATCTCCGCGAAACCAAACGAATGTCAGATTCATACAATGTGCCCCAAGGATATTCGATAGACTGATCACCTAGTTCATCGGTTTAGTTGTGATGCGCACCGCTGCGAAATACCGCGTTCGTATTGTTACAGATTCGATACTAGAGAGCACTTTATCGTTCGAATAGCATTCATTTGTCTGTACCGTACGTATAATCACGTTGTTTAATGTACGATTATTTGTGTTAAACATTTCAACGTGATTAAATGCATGAACCGATACACACATATCATCTTGGATAAAATTGAACTGGTTATCAGCTAATTTATGGTGAACAACGAACAGCGAGTAGTCGAGGATTAAATATTTGATGTATAACTCTCGCGCTGAGCCGTACGCATTGCTTATGCACGAAATGCGCGAGACAAAATACAAATATAATCGACTGAATTTGTTCCCTCTCGCGTGCTAGAAAAAATAAAAAAAGATCACTGCATTGACTGAACTATATATCGGTCCGAATGGATTTCCTTTTCCTCGGATGTACAATATAAAATATTGAAAAATTTCAGAGAGAGAGAGATTAATTCTCTTCTCTTTCCGGTTAGTTTCTTTAACGCTACGTAGCAAGCATTTTTCATCAAAGATGGATATCGGAGATAAAAGAATTTGTTGCATACTATTTTTCCGATTAAATTGCGATATTTTTCACTACATTCTACCGCGAGCCAAGAGAAATCTAAGCTTTTAGGCAGGAGTTTCATGACGCACTGTATTTGCGATCGTGGCAAGTGCTTACTGTGAATCTGATAATTGACTCGCGGAAGTTCCCGATAGTGGCGGTGAGATACGATCGATGATTTACGAGAAACTTGCCGATCTACCTGGATAATTTCTCACAGAACTACATTGCGACACAAGGGCAAGTTGAACCACTAAAAAGCGAATCGTGTAATTGATGTTCATTATCAGAAACATGATCTCGTTTGAGTGTCCTTATTTAGCTTGGCGCGTCAATTTCGCGTCGATATTACTTGGCCGTAGTTACTGAAAGATCTGCTTTTTATGAGAAGACGCGACATAGCGATTGTATTTATATGTCTCCTCAAGCAATATGGACGGCATTCAATGTACAATGGGACTTTTTATTCGCCTTGGTGGAATACGTTAATTTTTACGGTCAATCCTAATATTGTATAAACCGAAAAAGTGACTAGGGATATAATAGGTATTTAAGAAATTTGATGCATCAGTGACGATAATGCTAATTATTCATATTTTTTCACCGAATAAGATTAATAATATTCATAATAATCTGCTTATTTTTGTTCAAAACGCTTCAAATTTGTGTTAGCATATGTCTAAATTTCAAAGGAAAGAGAGATTCAATTAATAGGTATTTACAAAAAACTTATTTATAAAACTTACGAATTTGTTTGAAAATTCGTGTAGAAGAAAAATATGATATCTTTACGTTTTGCGCTGAAAAATATGGTACACAGGATATTCCATATAATACACTATGATATGTTACGATATACCACAGTACGTATTTCACGGTTTAACGTTTTACTCATCACTTTTATTAATTCAAGCTATGACAGAAGCATCCAAGCAACATCAATAATAAAAATGGAAAAATATAGAAAGTATAATGTATGTGTATTTTCTCTAGCAATATTTATATCCGTATATTTGAGTAATATAGCAAATGTAATATAAATATGAAGTATGTTTAAAAGTTTTTCGTAATAACTTCGTACACAACAAAATTGTATTATTTATTACCGATACATTTACTATTTATCAAACTAATATTAACAGGCGGTAACGGCACATAGTCACGTCTTCGATAGAAAAAGATAATTATTTCGATGTCTCTGGCATCATAATGAACCCTCATTAACCACGAGCGTACTCACGACCATCCGTGCAACGTTATGTATTATTTCCACTCCTGTCCATCATTATCCATCTCCCGTTTCCTCTTTCCATCGAGTTTTACGTTTCTCACGATGATCAACATCCACACAAGAGGATGTCTCTTCATTTCTGTAATCCCATGATGCGTGAGATGTCTTTAAGAGTGCAGTATCTTATTTCTTTGTAATATTTCCTGTAGTTTCAGTCGAGTCTTTTTGTTTATTCCATATAATTTCGAGACTATATACTAATTCTAAACTATCTATTTCTCGCTACCATTTAAATTACTCCAAATCAATTTTCTATTACGTTAATTTTTTTATCGCAAAATAACGCTGATATCAATCTCAGTTATTTTCTTCCGCTCTTTCTCTCTCTCTCTCTCTCTCTCTCTCTCTCATCCGCAGTCTCGACCACGTATGTTAAAGTAGCTGACCGTCGTCGAACACATTTTTAACATTCACCATTTGCCACGTATATCTCTCAGAGCGCGTAATTTTGTGCGCTCTGACTCTCGCAGTGCGGCGGATACAGTTGGGGTAAATGGCATATACGTGCCGGTCGAATGCATCCTCATTATCCGCGGTGGTATATTCGAAGCAGCCACCCAGTACGTGCGTACGTGAAATTTTCACACTGTTCGTCATGACTGTGTACCCATTCGCTCGTGATGGCTCCGCTTTATACGTGTTTCCGGCTCTTTAATCCGCCTCGTTCTCTCGAGCCGATATATATCAAACGGCAAGAGATACTGTTATCTCAACACTTTGGCGTTTATTTGAAAACTGACAAGCGCGCGAAGATATATTATACCTTGAAGATACACGCCTCGCCGCAAAATATGAAACTACAGAGGGGGTCTTGTGATGATTTTAATGAAAGCGCGTTTTAAATACAGTTTTCTGTTATTATTAAAAACTATAACCAAACATTATTAACGAAGTATTCTACAAAAAAAAAAAAGCGTCCGCTTAAACGTTCCTTAATCTCACGATAAGCCCGTACCTCACGAGTTTTCCGGCTTGTGAATTTTTTACGTGCTAGATTAAAATTTTCGTATATAGTGGGACGAGCACGTCACATTTTCGAAACACAGTTCATTGCAGTAGGAATTCACTTTGTAGTAGTATGGTCAAATGTAATTTTTGTAATTAGGGAGAATTAACGAAGTGAGAAAAAAGAGAGGACGGGTGGAAAAATGAGAGGAGAACCGAAAGAGGAAGGGAGAGAGAGAGAGAGAGAGAAAAAACAAAGCGCAAGCGTCGAATATATCCTCATTATCTGCAGCGTTATATTCAAAGCATTTACCGCACCGCGTATGGGTTGTACATGCACTGGCATTTTCACACCCTACTCGCTTCGCCGTAGAGGCTATCCCTCTCGTTTTCTTCGCCCTTCTCTCTTTTCCTATGTACCCAAACACAGACATGCACACGTACATGCACGCACAAACACACACACATATATACGCCGTTTTCGGTCCATCGAGTGACGGCTATCGAGAGCCCTGCACCAACGAATTCTCCGGCTACCACGCGCATCCGTTACACAGTCGCATACTTGCATAATATCGACGTATCGAACAGGCCAGCAGCAGCAGCAGCACGTGGGTCTAGCGCTGACGCGTTAGCTACCCTGAAATTTCACCGTCAACCCCGCGTCAAGGTACATGAATTGTACAAGGATAACCACCACCTGCTCCGTTCTTCGCGCCCACTATGCAGTTTGCGCCTGGCTAAGCTGCTCAGAGAGCGGGGATGATTTAACGCCCGTCGTTCTTTACTTACGTCACATTCGTTAAGACCTCGCCGTAAGTCGGTGTCCGGTCATACGCGACGATTTATAATCATCTTCCTCGTATCTTCGAGCGGATTAGGAATAGTTTCGAATTGCTCTTTCGCGAGCGTTATCGCGCGGCTGTAAATTAATTCATCCCATCCAGCGTCATCGAATCGGCTAGGAATATCGATAAGTACCTTATTCGAGCTTGACCTATGAACGTATCCTATAATTTGGTCCGTTACATCTGCGGCGTTAAGCGTTATCATGCGCTTTGTTATTCTGTATATATCGATTGTCGACCGCGTATTCATACACGTTCGTGGCTCTGACAAATTGATAACCATTAATAATAACTGATAATCGACCTACGCGCGAATGGACGTTGCGTTAATCGCGGGTGAATTGCATAGCTCAATAAATATGTAACGTGCGCGAGGCCATCGGCGTGAATCAATTCAATGCGATTTTTGATATATTTCCTGAATAACGATATACCGATTCTGCGGAATTTCCCGGAATCGGAAAACTGCACGGGGCTGTAGTGCTTATCAAATGTTGCCGCAAAATTGCCAGTCAATTTTTCCCTAGGGAAATATCAGATACACTTGAAACAAATGTAAAGATTTCATAAATATGTATATATAGATATTTGTTTTTAAATAAAATATAACTTATTCATGCATCAAGTTTATATTTTACGTGGAATGTGTATTTTACAAAATAATACAGCTGAATATATGCACTTGGAAGACCGTAAAGTATTAACGAATTGATCCTGTGATGAAGCATTCTATACTTAGTTTGCAACTTGCAAGCACATGGCTGACAAAAACAACGTCGTTCCCACGTTTTCCAGAGCTACGGATATTCAAACTGAGCTATTAAATAAAAAATATGTAATTTGACTATAATATGATCGCAGCATAGGCTAGATAAAGCAGCCTCGGGGTTCGCGATAAAAAAAATTATTTTAATAAAAAATAAAACGTTTTCAAACGTTATTATTGAAATTTAAGCTCTTTTCATTTTTATCAGTAAAAGTTAGTCAGTTTCCGCAGTTGGATCCGATAAAACATATTGGCTTTTCAAAATATCTGTGTATATTTGATATATTTGCTGTTATACAAAAAGTGATTTCAGAATATCAAATTAATATATAAGATCATAAGAAATATATTGCAAAATGAAATTAAGGATAAATAGAATTAGATATGCGTTGTACGTAATGCACGAGGATTACGTAAATCCATTAATTAACATTTATTGATTCATTAATGAACCCTCTGAGGGTGAATGTTGCATATTTACAATGTTCGCTTTAAAATTCAATTTGGGATAAATTTGGGATGTTACATTACATTAGTTACATTAGAACTAAAGATAGAAATGTACATTGAAAATACTGAAATACAGTATTTCTCTATCGTCACAATTTCCAATATCAGACAATTTCTGAACAAAATAAAATAATTAAATTTTCGAGATTCTAATTCGGTAATTCTGATCTCATTGTGTAAAAGGATATCAAACAGAAAAAAATCGAATTTCGTAAATTGTATTCAAATTTTATTTCGTTCAGATAAGTATCGTGTTCGAAATTGCACCACTTATCTTACGTCGATAGTGTAAGTATCGATGGATGTTTCATTTACAAGTTATTTTAGCAAAAGCAGTAAAAAAAGAATTCTTTAAATAACAAGTCAATAAGCCGTTAATAAAAATTGAGCTGTTTGCACTTGTGAGAAAAATACGAGCGAACTGCAGATGATCAATTCGACAGCTGGGATATATGAATTCGGTGTAAGGAGAAACGGTGTGAAATTTCGTAGTTTGCGTGTCTCTCCTCGCTCCTCGACTGACCTTTAATCCGAATGGCACTATGTGACATATGTGAAAAATTTGTAAGTCAATAACCGTGTGAAACGATAAATCGGACGTTCCATTCGACGCGTCTGATTTTCATTGTAACCACTTAGAGAGGTATGACTCACTCTCGATTTCATTCCTCTAAGGCTCACATTTTTATTTCATAACTTCTTTTTGCGTTTCTTTGCACTCTCTCTCTCTCACTGTCTCTTTGTCTTTAATAAATATTCATACTTTGAGACTCCTATATACCGAACGGAAGTTTCTCTCGCGATTTTAGATTACGCATCTCTTTATCAAGACCCATGCACGCATTCTGGAGTGACTCCCACAAAATTTCCAGCTCAAACAAATAATACGAGTATTCGGAGTTACACCAGGTGACCCGTTTCGGTCGAACGTGACTTTATCGGGAATTTAGTTCGGCAACTGAGCGTTTATACGGTTCAGCGGACACGCTGCTCGAAGGCCGGAATAAAGTTTCGCGGTGGTGATATTTTTTTCTCTTTCCCTTTTAGAAATTGTCGTTCCCCGCGATAGTTTGCGTTAATTGGATCGACTTTGATGTGTGTTAAGAGTTTATTCGCCGCGAGTGAATCCGGTAGAGTTTATTCGATCGAATTTTCGTGCCGCATGGAGATTGTGGTTGTAATGAAAAGATATGCGCGCCACTATAGATAGGAAAATTTGAAAGAGCACATTGAAAGAAAACTTCATAAAACAAGGATAGTCCTTTCACATCGTTTAAATGATTAAGTTCCGCTACCGCGTGAATACCTTTTTCATTAGTTTTAATATATTCCAATGAAGTCTTGAATAATAAAATTAATGTTAACTGAGGTAATTTCGTGATGCAATTATAACCTGTTAGTTTTTCTCCGCGAGTAATTATTAGATTTAGTAACTGCAAAAGAATTCAAAGATAAATTTTCCTATTTTAACTTATTTGTAAAGTAGTGTAAAAATATATTTTTTAACAAGAGTCAGAAGATACGCGACGTGAATAAAAAGCGATAAAGAGATCGAGAATAAAGTGAGAGGGATAAAATCGAGATAAGTGTAAAACTAACGTGAATGTTAAGAGTATCTGACAAAAAACACAATGGAGAAATTCACTCCCCTGCAGATATGGGCACAGAGACGGGTTCACATAATAAATCGGAGAAGCATACGAAGAGAATGACAGAATCTCTTGACTTGGACTGTCCTCGAATTTCACCAGCGTGTAGGGTTGATTGAAACAGAACAAAGGATTGATTGAGATCTGATTCGGATGGTCTCGTCGCTCTTTTTATTAGCGTGTCCGAAAGGTGTACAAGCGAAACGTGTAAAACATGATTCCTTTCACACAATACCCCCAGCTTGAAAGATTAAATACACAGTGACACGCATACGTTTCCATTGTTGACACCTCCATTTTTCGTCGTAGACAGCGTGCGGTTACAATTGAAGTTTTTTTCTTGCAAAATTCAATATGTGCTATCAGAATAAAAAAATTTACAAGAAACATGAAAATAATACTTTGTACACTGTTTAAAATTTTGCTTATTGTACGTAGGTAACAGCTGCAATTTTCATTGCCACGGTATTGTATTTAATAATGTATAATATTATTACTTTTCAGCGAGACAAAGGAAGACTTTAATTTTCTGGATACAGAAGCCTTAGTTTTACAAATATCGACTTTTGCAAAAAAAAAAAAAAAGATGCCGTAGAATTAATAGTTCTCTAATCTGCATATTCTCTTATTAGCGAAACGCCGATTCTGCATCGATCGTATGCGCGATCATGATTTGACTAACCGACCGGGTATTGCTCAGCGTAGGATTATCGGTATCGGATATCGCGAATATAACGTAGGACAGAGGCACGGAAAAGGGAAGAGCATGGAGAGAGAAAGAGAGAGAGAGAGAGCGTACAAAACTGATCAAATTCACCAACATCGATGCATATCAAGCCTATCGAAGTTTTCGCTTGTGAGCAAAACACCTCCGGCTCTTTGCTGCTTAATCGAATAAAACAGATAGATGGTAAAATAGATGAAACTGCATCCATATGCATCCAGTCAACAATAGAAGCAAAGGAGCTTACGAACGTAGCAGGATTAAAGAGGTCTATGCACTCTCGACAAAGTTCTGGACGCACAGACCTGATAATTCTAATTCGGTAATTCAAACTTCGGGTTCACTGCATTTTTGACATACTTGACGTAACACGAGTAAAGCTCAATCGATCGCGCGGTGGAGTTTCAAAGCCAAATATATAAATGCGAGGAATGTGAAGAATGACCCGAGAATAACCATCGACCATGTATCATTCGCCAAGCGTTTGTCGCGATAACCGTGACCGGTAATTTTCCGTATCTGACTTTCCGATCGAATCCTCTCGAGAACTAATAATATAATCGGGAGTCTAATGGAATCTTTAGGCATGACCGCGATAAAGGAATGACTAATGCATTTGAGTTCGCGTAAAGTATAAAAGAAGAGAATATCCTCTTTAGATCGTTTCTCTTTATTTTGCCATTTCAGCTTCGATCTTCCTGTATTTGCATTTTTATCGCTTTAACCCTTTAAGGACGAGCGTCATAAAATTGCTCTCTCGTTTTATACGCCACGCCGGGACTGAAAGAGTCGATAGAGCCACGATAGAGGATTTCAAAAATAATGTTAGAATATACATTCCATATTGGACTATATCGTCTGATTGTAATAATTTTTTGTGTACGCGATATCGTGAAAAATATGAGAATATACGTCTTTCCGCAACGTGTTCAATATGAATTCATAAACGTGAAACGCTGTCATTCTGAATTTCTCGTCGCTCGATGGGGGTCGCAGGTGGAATAAGTTCTCATTTTTCCAAGTTTTAACGATCCAATTTTGGGGAAAACTCGAGAAATACGAACGATATCGCGCGCGTTGAGAAACTCGCTCCTCTGCTCCGCGTAATCGCGAAAATCAAAATTCATTGGGAATAATGTTAAATAGCGGCGTTTTTCCTTCGAAACAGCGCGATATTGTCCTTTCATAAAGCGTTATTTGATCCCACTGTTTTGCTCGACATTACTTATTGCGTTGTCACAAAAAAAATAGGTATTTGAAGAGCTCATAAATTTTCCGTCTAAATATCAATTTGTCCAGTGAAAGATATTAGACATAATTTCCTGTTGCTCGCTTATGCCGTCGCACTGAACATCGATACCATCGAATATATGACATCTAGTTTAGTGGCGTCGAAGTTGTCAAAATTGTTGTTACACCAAATCGATGTAAATGTAACAATTGTAGGCAAAATCGAAACCTAGATAACTTTCTGCGTATTTGTTGAGCTTCACCCGATGCAATCTAACAATGGCCGCAATTTGTGGAAACACGATTGGATTGAGAGTCTATTCAAGTAGTAACGGGAAGCTCACCTTAATCAAGATCCGCGGTAGCGAATTGCCAATTATGTTACAAAGAGCGTGCAATATTACCATCATCGGCGGCTGTTAATTTTGATACGAGTTACCGGCGATACCGGGCGTCCTCAATGACCATACTCGCGCAACAATTGCATTCACAGCAAGAGCAGGCAAGACTGTACCTCGCGAATTCCTGCCTCTTTTTTTCCCCGACATATCGAAAGAGAAATATATCGGAAAGTAGATCATGCATCAGTAATTTTATTTTCATCGAGTGATTTCACTTCGAAATTCGATATCTCTAATAAGCACCAATTGTTTCAAGAATAATACGAAAATCATAAATTCAAATCAAGATTGACATATTGCTGTCGTTATAATAGATGAATTTCAAGAATTTATATAAAGATTATGTGTTTCGCGGGTTTTCTCCGTGTTCAGATCCATTCTTGGAATGCCAATGTTTCGTGAACCTTGCAATCCATTTCATCAGGGCGAGGAGCAGCCTGATACTTGAAGAATTTAAGTGAAATTTTCTGGATTAAGATCAATAATATCCTGCACACACACACAAGAGAAAATATCATATAGGGTAACTCCAGTATATACGCCGCGCTGGGAAGTCAGAAAAAATAGAAGGAGTGAAGGTAATTTTCTCGCAACTACTCCGTTACATGTCTTTATGTTATATTAGTATTGAGTTATAATTTCAGCTTCTTACTGTTAATATTAATGAAATTATCGTGAGTTGAATCGATTTGTCAATGTGTGTGTAACAAGCATTATCATAAATTATAATCTACATAAAATGATTACTGTAAGGCGTGTAAAAGACCTAGTGGTTATTTCGTGATACATACGTGTAGAGAAATAGTAAAGCATGTTGTATAGAGCAAAATACAAGTGCTTTGCTTTCGTATTCTTTGTTTAGTTTGTTGAAACCCTTGCATTTTTGCCATATATCCCACCCATTATCTATATACAGCAAAAATGCAAGATTTCAAAAAGTTTATTTTTTAATACGAAAACTAAATATTTCGGATTTCTAATATTTTTTTAATAATAGTAGACAGTACAAAGTTTTTACTGATATAGTTCATTTATTTTAAACATAGTAATATTTAATAAATTAAGTTTTTCATAGGTGCGGCGTATATACCGGAGTTACCCTAACTTATGTTGAAATATTGGAAAAATATGTTTCGATGAGGAATTTTTCATCAAATATTTAAAAATGTCATATGCAGATCTTATGCTATCTAAATGTCTTATGCATATCTTGAGATATTAAATAGAATGGTAAAATAATTAAACTGATCTTTCGTATTGTAAATATCTTAATAGCA
Organism: Trachymyrmex cornetzi; assembly: GCF_001594075.2. Lineage (NCBI taxonomy): Eukaryota > Metazoa > Arthropoda > Insecta > Hymenoptera > Formicidae > Trachymyrmex > Trachymyrmex cornetzi. Next base: position 853,321 of record NW_017296680.1, on the reverse strand, counting down.
AGGAAATTACGTAATAATAAATTTACTAAAATTATGACAGTTTTTATTTTATCTCAACGTAATCGCATTACGAAGATTTATTCCATCAGCGATTTGATATCACGCATCAATCGAAAATTATTAATTAATTTTGATTTCGCACAATAAGCCGATTTTGCTTACAAAAAAAATGACAAGATTTTTTGTCATTTATATTTTTTATAAATCTCTATTCGGTGGCGAGCAATCTCCTAATTATTAAATATTCCATACTTATATGTTCATGTTTATATGTTTCATAATTTGAAAAAAATATTTCATATTTCGTAAAATATGACTGTATATCACTGTATTTTCAATTAAATTTAATATTGCATTCAGTTTATTTATCTTAATATCTAGAACATATTTACATGTCACTGCATTTTCAGTTAAAGTAATATCGTGTTCATGCAGTTTATTTATTTTAATGAAGATCATATTTAATATAAAAATTAAATAATCAATCAGCGCCAGAAGAGAGTACTTATAATAATAAAACTAAAGAAATTAATTATTTCACGTAAACAACATAGCATACACTTGACAAACTAACAATTGTATAAATACATTATCAATATGGATAGCCGAGATGCACAAATGTGCACGTGGCGAGCACTGTGATACAAAAGCTTTAGGATAAATTGTTCTGTTGGCATAACGAACGGTTCCTTCGTTAGCTGTATTCGAGTCGCATAGCCCCGGCAGCGCTGAGCAAGAACATGTGCTTGCAATCAAGATGTTCGATAGCCAAGAACCAATTAAGATTACAAAGAGAAGTCGATGGCTACAATATTACTGCATTAACCGAGACCCGAATCGTGGCCGGCACGGAACGCTCCAGAGAGGGTTATTCTCTTAAATGTAACCTCGTCCGACGCTTGTTAAAGTTAATGAATTCCGAAGCGTATAGTATAGCGCGGGCGTATATAGGAGACGTGATATTTGTCAATGTTGTTAATATACGTGCTTACTTATCCACCGTAGGGAGGATCAAATTTTCCAAGAAATTATACGTATACGTATAACTATAACAAGGACATGGATAAGATGAGACGTGTTTAAAGCGTGGCAAATTAATATAACAGAGAATGTATATTATAGGTGTGTTAGAAAAGAAAATTTTGCGAGAAAACTCGTTGCGAGTTGTAATATTTTTGCCAAGGTATTTTACGCGGCTACAGCATCTTGATTATAATTGACGTATATACACGTGCGATTTTGAAATGAAGAAATATTTTATTTTCGGACTATACGGAATACGCGCCCGGACGTATTCATTCGTCTTTCCTCCGCGCGACGAATTTCCCGGTAAACGTCGCAAATCGGAAAGCCCATATTTCGAAAGTAACTCTTCATTTGGCCGGAGGCATGTGGCTCGTAGTGTACGCGTGTATTTCCTTCCGGTGCAACGCGGCTCGCCAGAGTTGCTAGCTAGTCGCGGCTGTATGATTTATTCAGACGGCACGGCGTAACCCGCGAATATTGTTTGCGCAACGGTCCGCGGGAATAGAAGACATCGGCGTTCCATAAACAACACATATATATTTTGGAAATAAGAACGGCGAGAAATGCGTCTGGTTGCATCGGTCGTGTTCGATTGCGTTTGATGCACATATATATATATAGAGAGAGAGAGAGAGAGAGAGAGTGTACACGTAATAAAACCGATAGCGCACCCAAAGAGAAATTTCATGTTCCGAGGTGTTCGCCTACGAAATACAATTACGTATTTACCGAACCAAGAGAGAGGTCTCTCGACGTAGCGGAAGGGTGATATCGTCCACGTAGGAATATCATGATTTAGCTCTCTTAATTTAATATTCGCAACATGTTTTTTCTTTCCTCGTCTTATCAAGTAATATAATTTACTTTTTGTGTAATTTATCTCTCAGAACCGTCATTATGTCTGGTCGGAAAAGTGGTAGACAGAAGATGTGGCGTCGCGACATATTACATCGAAAGCGTGAGACGGCGGTATTAGATAGAGGATAACTCGTCCGTCAGTCTGAAAGGGTTAATTCGCATTTGCGCGATACATACCCCCATAGGCGTTCAGAATCCTCATCCAAGAATCGACTCTGGATCGCGTACGCGCGCGTCATGCAAATAAGAACCGATGCATATCTTTCCATTAATGAGCCTCTCCTGCCACGCCGCTCATATAACACGTAAATTGCGAATTAAGCTTTAGGAGCACACGTAATCCACTAATTGCGAAAAGGATTAAACTCTCGACCGGTTAGGTGAAAGGGGGGGAAAAAAAGGGAGGAAAAGGAGGAAAAGGACTCTCGATTTGATAGGCGTTGGGATTTGGCGGCGGGATTTCCGCGTGATTCCGCTCGTTGCATCGTGGATGATGGAGCGGCGGGATGCGACTGCGACTGCGACCGCGACCGCGGCAGCGGCAATGGCGGGGCGGCGATTCTGAATCAGGGTGACTGCCGTAAACGTATGCATGAGCCCCGGTAAACTCGTTCCAGGTGCCCCTGGGTCCTGGCGCTGCTTAATTCAAGAGGCTATTTCGTCCGCGTGAAATGCGTGACTGCTCACGCCCAGAGCATTAAATCGCGCGGACTTGCCGCGCATGCGTCGGCAATTAAAAGGGGCGTAATGTCATCGACCTTGAGAACCCTTAGGAGGAGCGACCAAGTATTCTCTCTCACAAACGACGACGGTCGATCAACGTCGCGACGACGACGCTGCAGGAGGAAACGATTGTGCGAACGAGTGTATTATCATTGAGCGCGCTCGTCGCGGTAGACTTAACGGTACCAAAGATATCTTCTCCGCGTTTCTAGATTAGAGCGATGTTCTTTCGTAATATCGATTCGGTTCGAAATGCGATCAACCTCGAACTCGGCTTCTTTTCTTTGTTCGACTGAGCTTTCCACATCGTAAAGTGTAAAAGGAGGAGCATTTGGTAGAAAATTTCATCAATAATCATAAATCGAGAAATTTGCCGCTTTAATAAAAATGAACAATAAAAATAAATTATTAGCCACCCGCGAGTCCTTAGCATTATTTGATGCATATATAATACGTGTAACAAAAATGTATTGTCAACGTTATATATTACATTTTGTCATGAAATTTGGGTATATATTTATTTTTCAAAGTTATATTAATGTAAAAGTGAAATATGAAAAATAATGACATTTCTCGCTTGCTCTAACGCTGCTTTTCATAATTTGATTATATTAATTTGTATGAAAGTTAAATAAAAACAGACAATATATTAAATAAAAATAATACGCATTCCAAAACTAATAGAAAATGAGAATGAAATTTAAATGAAGTTGGTTATTGTTCTCATTCAAAATGTTTTGAGGTACTCTACAGCATAATTTTACTCGGTCTCGCATTCATGGAGAAAATGTCGGTTACCATGATGACATTATTCTCCCTGCGCTAAACAACAATGCTACGGATCGCCATGATGGTACACGATCCTCTCGTTTTATTTTCCGCTTTTCTATGTTGCTCGAGTTTTATCATGGTTGATAGTCAGTCGATAATTGTATAGCCAAGAGGTATCTTTTATAATAAATCTTCAGAGGAAATTTCAGTATTGACGTCTGCATTAACCTTTGGATGCATTCCGCGCATTCGCGTTGCTTAGCATGTATTTCAGCGTATTATTAAAAAAATGCCGTATGCGTTTTGTATCCTAAAGATTTTTTAGCTTATCAAAAATCGTGTCAACGTAAATCTTCATGCGTGTGTAATGGAAAACTGCACGCGGTTGGAATATATTGAAAATTTAACGGATTAAAAAAAAAATAATAGAAGAGAAAAAATGAAAATAAAATTACATCACGATCTAGTTCAGTAATGCATCCGAATTTACGCGAAATATAACATGATTATATTACATGCTAAAATTAGCGACATTCCATTCCTTTTTTTCCACCTTTATTCTACCGTCGTCATACCAAAGAATTCTTTCTCTCAGCGAGTCTGCCATTTTCCTCGGCAAGCCTTTGTCCACGTCCCGGACAAAAGGAAAACATAATTCCTCTAACTTGCGTTATTCTTACGACCCCCTGGGCACTGGCATCAAAAAGAAACAACCAGCATTTTCTTTGTTACCTCGTCGTTCGTCGCTCGTTGTTTCTACCACGACTATTATCGTCCTTATCGTCTGTAACGGTCTGTAGATTTCAAAAATCGTGTCTGTCGTACAGATTCTTTCGCACCGTAACTCTTGTATCCTGTTATCATGATTATCACATTTTTTTAAATACTTTTCACATATATCATTGTGAATGAAGAGCAATAAAAATAATTCAAACGCCTTAGAAATCGTGTCAACTGAAAAGTTGGAAGATTTAAATACTTGTAAAGATATATGATAATATATGCACGATAAATATTCATACGCGTTCGAGGAAATGTAAATGAGTTAATTATCGAACGATAAATTCTTAGTCCTGTGATATTGATCGTTAACCTACTTCTCTTTCAATAATACGATAATATGGATATGGATATTATCTTTTCATATCGCATCTTCCCTATTTGTACCTCTCGTCATCCCTTTTTTACATCCAGCTTGTCTTCTTGTTGCTCTTAATCACGAAATTCGCAAAACCGCTCACGTCAGAGGGTCTCCGGAAGAGTTCTCGTAGTACTCCCAGTGCAGTAACTTTCATTTTATTTCCAACACAGTTTCTGGTTTCCTTTGAAAAGCTCAACTTACTTTCACCCTCCCCTTTATCTTTTCTTTTTCTCCGGCTGAAAATCAGCTCCGCCGCACGTACTGCTAAAGAGACGAGGAAGAAGGCAGAAAATGTCAAGGGGAAGTCAAAGGGACACGCTGCAAAGTAAAGCGAAAGGAAATCGATTGAGAATAATGTATCCTTTCGATCTGAAAAGTGTAGCGTATGAGAGCGAATATTTCAACCGGTAATATTTCGCGAAATATATCTTTCTGTCTACTTTATCTATGCACCGTCTTTCTGAAATGTCTTTTTACATTACGCTGCACGAAAGCGAGAAAAGGGATGGTCGGCCTTCGCTCCTACTTTCGTAGCACTCGCGTTGCTTCTCATTAGAAACGTCGACTTCGCGACGAGAAGCTCGACTCGAGCTTGAAAGAGTTTAAGCTTTTTTTTTCTCTCTGCCCCGCCATTTTTATTTATCGTCTTTCCTTTTCGCGCACACGAAGATTCTCGATCCTTCAAACAAATATATGAGGAGAGAGAAAATTGCACCGTAAGTAAGTGAAGACAAATGCCTGAAATCGGCCAAGAATAATTCCATTCGACAAAACATGGCGAGAAATGGATAGATTCCGCGAGAGTGTGCGCGATATATTATCCTTCGACAAGACTTTTAGTACTTATATGAAATTCCTTAGACGAGAAAGAAAAGAAAAAGACTCTCCAATACTCGCTGTTTCACTACTTTGCTCAGTTCCCGTCCACCGACGGAGTTTCTGAAATCGCTGGCTTCTAGTTTTCATCCTCCGCAGCTATTTTGAACTAGCCTACAAATTTTAGTGCAGTTTCCGATTTGCCTGCAGAATTTTAAGACGTTATTTTCTCTCGTAATATCATTCTCGGTTGCACTTCAAGCTTTCTGTACTTTACCAAGATAGACGGTAAGAAATATCAGAAAGATGTGTAATCATAAGGAATTCTTGCCAATTACGCGAGTTCTTCCTTCTTTTGTTGATATTGGCTCACTCGCGCTGGCTCGCCTACAAAATTTTCGAAATTGCTCACTTCAAAAGTTTCCGCTGTGACCCAGTAACTTCTAACGACTTTTATTTCACGTTTTAAAGTCCTCGAGCTCCTGAATCTCTTCAGAAGTTCCTTTATTCGTTCTCCTCAGAGCATTTCTTCCTTGTACCAATGCATAGAGGATGTCCTGGAATTGGTAAAAAATGGATAGATAGCGCTCTCTCTTGTAAAATTTAGATATTTTTTTTTTAGCCAAAGTATCGAAACGTTTATATTTTTTATACATACTCGACACTCCGGACACATGGAAGGAGATTAAATAGTCTTATTTTAATTATTTTGCTGTGAATATTAACACATTATTCAAAGTTTCAATGAGATTTGGCGATCGATTGGGTGAGTTACTCGATTGAATTACTGTAAAAAATTCAACATCTTATATATATGAATTAAACAGATGACACTGCAGTTCTGATAACCTGCGAATGACTCTATATCGAATGTTCGCGAAATCTAATACAGTTGTAAGATGATTGATGATGAAGATTTCAAAGAGAAACGTTGAAGAATTCAAATAAAGATGATTCCAACACATCATATGGATTGGCAAATTTACTTTGTTGAAAATCTATTACGCACTTCCACTCGCGTCGACTCTTATTAACCCGATTGTAGGTTATATTTGTGTAATCATATTTTATTTTTAAGTTGCATTCTTTGAAGCAACAAGAGAAATTAACTGTCGAAAGGATTGTTTAATACGATACATGTCGAGTGCATATCGATTCTACATTTCTTAAATCTTTCTTTCACCCTTCCTATCACGCACAGAAAAATGAAACATCCTTCGCTTTACGTCAGACGACAGAATTTTCAAAAATCGATCGCCGCAAGGAGTCCTTCTTGAGGGAGTCTACAGTAACTTAGTCGACACTTATTTCGTTTTTTGAACTAGTTTCCGGTTTTCTTTGAAAGCTCCTTCATTTATCGTCTTTATACCTTCGCTCTCTCAGCTTGGGCTACACCGAATTCACCGACTATTGCACACCTTGCTGGATAAGGATAAAAAACCCCCCAGCCGTGGGTGGAGAATAAAGAGACACGCGGCTACATAAAACGAGAGGAAATTGAGCGAGGATAATGCGAACCCCTCGATCCGAAAAGCAGACCGAGCGATAGAAGCACCGTCAGAATTTTCTTGGAGGAACTTCCTGGCGGAGGAACGTAATATATCATTATTGACGTAGTCTAATATCCTCTCAGTTCTCACGTATTTGCTTGACCATGTAGAGTACACGATATTCATATGTCTTATTTGTATATGGACAATAATGTAAAAAAGGAAGAGTTAAAACACGTATAATTTATATTTTTCCATGTTCAGTCAGAAGAAACGCATGCGAATATTTGAGATAAAATATCCCTTCTAAAATTGCTATTTGGATCACTTTGATTCGTAATATCCTTTAAAAGGATAAATGTCAAAAGCGCGGTGGGATGTCATTTCGTTTCGTTCTGACTTCGCTTCCTTGTTTTGCAATGACTGCATTTTAATTCGCTCGTGCGAAAGAAATTTTAACCGCATGGTTACTCACGGAAATACTTCTGTTTCACTTGGTGTATAGTGCTTTCACAGTTAGTTACGTTCGCTCGAGTTCTCTGGTGTGCTTTTAGTTTTCTTTAGGAAGATTTCATGATATTCTTCGACTTTCGTATTCTTCCGAGAATTCTATGTACTGTTCGGCAGTATATAGATGAATTTAAACCTTGAGAAAAAAGTCTTGAGAAAATTTATTGACTGGAAGGTGATTTTATTGCATAACTATATTGAAACATAAGATAAAATATTAAAAAATTACCTCATATCTCGACCAAATTTTATGCTTTCGAGCATTACGTAACAATCAGCGTTACGCGATTTATTTTTTGTATTATCATCTTGATAAAATTTAAAACTGTCACGTACATTTATACTTTAGCGTTGTTATCTCTCGCATAAATTTAGATTCCAAATAATATTCAGTTATCTAATAATGTTGACAATATGAAAGCTAATTTCTACCGTTTCGATTCAAATCTAAATAATTCTGTCACTTTGAGATATGCTGAATTCATTCGTCAGTCTTCGGGATAAGAAGAAAAGAAATGAAAAACACGCGAGCGATGATAAGCAAAACGAAAGCCGATCGTTCTATAATAACGCATTCCTTTATTCCATTCTAAAAAGCGAGCAAACCGATCGACAGCGACGGATCTCCCTTTCCATGGATGTGCACGATATATTTCCACCCCATAATTTCATCCCTCCATCCTCCGTGTACGTGCTTGGAAATTAAAGTAACGGACGAGTCGCCGCCGAGTGCAAATTTCGCGTACGTCTGCCGGTAATGCTATTAGCGTGCGTCGCTAACACGTCGCGAAAAGTTCGTTCTTCGCGAAAGGTGAGTTAATTCGATTAAAACTCGCACCTCTAACAAAACTGCTGACACTTTTAATATGTCAGAGTGCGTCCAACTTTCTAACTATAATCTATCGCCGAATGTTAAGAAGTAAAAATACACGGTGAAAATATTATTAATCTCACTAACATTAGAAAAATTATCGCACCTTTCTCTAATTCTTCTCTATTTTTGTATGCATTTTTGCGTACATTTTTGCGCAAAGAGATATCACATCCAGATGTAACACGGCAGCCTGCATCGAAATGATCGTAAGATTTATATGACAATGATTTTGGAGAAGTAGCAGGCATTTAATATAACCGCGAGTGGGCAAAGCGTTAATTATAAAGCGGCACACATAATGTGCGGGAAGGCAAACGTGGGAGCGATGCACGTGAAGCGCATAGGGACAGATGTAAATAATGATATAGTATTATTTACGCTAGTGGCGCGCCACGTCGTGCAATGACGCAATTGTGCCAATCTAATTGCGGTTCACGCCTGAGTATGATGCATGCCGAACGCGTGCGACACGAAACAAGAATTCGTACGCTCGTTATCCGTGATTTTCTTGCGACGTTATCCTTCCCCTTTTGCAAATGATGGATGGACGATATCGGTGACGTGCTCGGGTTGTTCCGACGAAAACAGGACGTCGTTCGTAATAATCAGTAATGACGTTGTCGAAAAGATGTCTCCGTGTAATAAAACGATACACGTCGCGTATCAACCTGGGCAAGTGCGTGAGTGCACCAGCCGTGAAACATAATCGAGTTATCGCGTAAAATGTAGTTCCGACTGTCGTGACCAGGCCGTAATTCCCTTTTGGAATTCGCGGAGGACGCATAACGCCGTTTCGGATGTGGTGAAAAAAAAAAAAATGGGTACACGCGAGATACATTTTCCTGTCCGGCGATTTTCACCGCTCCCACTTTTTCATCATTTAAACACCGCGCGATAGCGATATGCAGAATGTTATCGTGGCGCGAGATAGCGTACGGAAGAAAATGTTGGAAGGTGACAAAACAGTCATTCGCGTTACAGAAATGTGACATACACCGCTGGAGTTCAATGGGACGCTTATAAAATGTGTCAGAAAGTTAGTTGTTAATCCGACACATATTATACCGTAACATTGTATAATAAAATACTTCTCGAAAGTGGAATTTGAATACGATATAATTTGGGTCAGTTTAAAGCACATAAACATACGCGAAAATAATCTCTATGTTTATCCGTTACAGCAGAAACGCGGCAATTGGCGTAAAGCAATCTCTTTTTCGCATATCTATAGTATCGGGTATTGAACGCACACCAAAGTTATATATCGGTTTCAATCCTTGCTCAAAAATACAGTTTATTTGTGCTTTATTGACAGTTGCAATTTTACATCGATTTCCTCGATTTTCGTATTCTCGTTACAATACAACTTCTCATTTTACATATTTTTCCAGATAATGATCTCGACGATAAAACGTCGTTCGTTTGAGCTCGAACGTTTTTTCTCATTTGTTTACGTTAATTCTAACTCGAGATCGTTCGTAAAAAGCTGCCATTTTTTTCGCAGTACAACGTTCGCGTGGGCGACGTAGATCCGTCTGATCCAACGAAACATTCCTCTCTTATCCGAAATAAGATAAAAACTCCGTCGTTTCGACGATCGAGCGGGAGAAACACGAGGGTAGAGTGAGCGGAATCGGAGAACGGTCTTTGGGAATCGATACTTTCGACGTCGTTCGAAAGCGATGCCTTCGAAACGAGTTACTCCTACCTCCGAGTTTCTTCGCAAAAATTTCCCAGGTATTGTGTTTCTCCGGTAATTGGGTACTTTCGGCCTTATCCCGGTCGAGGTTTCCCCGAAAATAGCGCCCAATCCGGTAGCGAGAATCCGTTCGAAACTTCTTTCGTCTAGTCGATTGGATGATGAGAGCACCACAGTTCGCTTAACCCCCTTTTGCATGTGGCGAAAATAAAGCCGTAACTCGCATTCCGAATTTGAAGGAAGATGGCGAAGATCCCGAACGATAGTTTTTCTTTTTTAGTATTTATTTTTTTATATGCCGATCGATACAATCGGATATTTTCGCATTTCCCGCTCTAACGCCGCAGATTGTGAACCTGAGACGAAAATCCAGGCGAATAGGAGAAATGGGAATGTCTATCTGTGTATATTGTATTGCATATAGAAAAGATATACGATATATGCGACAAAAGTAGATACCGAGTATGGGATGCGAGCAAACGAATGGACAATACATATAAGAATAGATGCCGAACCGATATAGAATTTCGGATGAGTAGACTTATTTTTCGATGGTGATCGAGAAATCTCTACGTGGAAAGATATATTCTGATATAGATGATTATACTTTTAAATAGCCTGTATCCCTTTAAATAATGTAGAGAAAGGCGCGGAAAGGACTTTCCGTGTTCGTTCACCTTAATGTTACCGGAATAATTTAACGCGACCTCTGCCGTCTCTCGTTATTGACGTGCCACTAACGCGGTAATGGATTCTTACTTAATGATGAGACCCGCTCGGATTTCTGCCAACAACCTATCGAAATGGCGGAATAGTTCAGCATCCCTGTACATCAAGTCTCCGGGTCGAGAGCTTCCATGTTGCCCTTAGAACACCTCATTTACGCTGAAAACGTTTGCGATATGTTCATGCAACTCGATGTTTTTCCTCTACCGTTTTCTCTCACGAGAAAAATTATTGTACACGCGCATGTATCTGAGTAATAGTATTTTTTTTTCGCTCTACGCGATATAAGTTTATTAAATCAACCAATTTTATCCGCCGTAACTCATCCGTCAGTTTGAATTTTGATCGGATCATAATTTTCTTCTCTTGCCTACACTTTAACTATCATCTAGAAAGACCGCTAACTTTCTCAAGCCAGACTGCAAGATTGCTTTGGTCTTTTTAGCTTAGCAAAACTTGCATATCATGTGTCAGGCGCAAAAATCCGAGGAGTACGCTGTAGTAAAAGCTAATGCTTCTACACTTAGTTTGAGCTTTGACTACACGCGAGACAGTCTCGATTTAGCCTTCGTCTCGTTTCGAACGAAAATGCACTTCCAGACAGGACATCGGCGTCGATTATTCCAACCATTAAATAGTTTCGCTTGGAGTTTCGTATTACTGAGAGTTTCTATATTTAAATATTTAAATTTCTTGCATATTTTATCAATGAATGAAATTCCATTTATTTTAAGATAATATGCAAAAATAAGTTGACTTATTATAAGTAGTAATGTATTAAATAACTGTGAAGCTTAAAATGGAGCGTTTATATTTAAATTGTACAACTGATTATTTTTTTGTAAGTTAGTTTATTTTTGCATAACTCCACATTCAAACAATTTTATAATTTAATAAAATGAAAAACTTTTACTGTTTAGAGTAAAATCAGTGTCCATATTCGAATAAAATTTTCAACGCAACTTTATTTATTAATTTTACTGATAGGTCGGCAAAATAATTTTACAGCTGCGTAAGCCAATAATAACGTGCGAAATCTCAGATGTGCAATTATCAAGTTCGGCGCCTATGTCACGAATTTCCGTCGCGATGCTGTCGCTAAAAATACACGCTTCGTGTATACAGTCGTCTGGAATATACAAGGTCATTGATCCTAATATGCAAATATACAGGTCAATTTTTACTTCCCGGCAAGGAAATCTTAAATACCAGACTCTTAAATATCAGTTCAATAATACTTGTCCATAATTTCTCACTTAACCTTATACCTTATTAATTTTTAGAATAAAATAAATTTTTATTATTTCGGGAATAATAAAAAAATAAATATATTGTATTAAATATCAATATAGAAATGGCAACACATTTTTATTTTTATATTGCTTTTAAATATCAAAAACACTAAAAATTGTATCTTGCTTTGACATCGCAAAAGTGAATATATTTTTTATTAAATCACCAACGAATTTTCATTAAATCATACTACAAAATAAATAGGTAAAAATTATATGACAGTGCGATTTTCCATTCGTCAGCTTTTAATAATTTCACTACACGTAATACTTGAATAACTAGACATATATGTCATGATTAGATGTGTGGGAAATATTTTTGCATCTCAATAATTCGTGAGCAAGACAAGGAGATTCGTCAAATATATTCCCGCGAGACAATGGCAAGGCTCGTATTAATTCGCTGTGAGAAAGCGACGCACGTCTGTATTCCAAAATGGCTTATGAGTACAATTTCGGTCGACCAAATGTACTCCTCTGAACAATAGCTAGATGCAGCACAGAGTTCTCCGAATACGCTTTAACCAGATTACATACGCTCCGGATTGCGAGAACCGCGCCGTTTTATGTACACGCACGCGCTATAATTGGAGAAATACTCGTGAGCTCCAAGTAAGCCGCTTTACTTCTTATCCGCAGTGATTCTCGGCAAATTATTGGATTCTGCAAAAGGACTTTTGCATCAGCTGTAATATCCCATTAATAAATTCATTTGTCGCAACGGCATGTTTTATTCATTCGATATGTGGTGGTGAGCTTTGTCTAATTTAAGTACTAATTTATCTCAATTTAATTGGCCACGTACGTCAAAAAATTAATAAAAAATACAAAATAAAGAGATAAGAATTTATAATAGATAACAGATTAATAAGAAATTATCTTGCAATTTACGTTATTAAACGCGAGGAATTCATCACCATGATATTGCCGTCATATCGATATATTTAGAATGCGTCGAGAGAGAAAGAGAGAGAGAGTGGGGGGGGGGGGGGAGGGAGAGAAAGGTTAAAATACTAGAACGATATCAGATTCAGTAAACATTCGCGGAATGGCTGCTATATAGTAATAACAATGTTATTAGTGTTGTGTTATGCGTACGTCTGATACGCCGTGTCAATGAACGATATTTCATGTATAGTGCGTGTGCGTGTCGGTACTCTTGTATATTTACTCTGCACTTATCATCATATATCTCGTTTTTTACGAGCAGTCAATCATAAATTTTACAAAGTGCGTCGTGAATGCCTCCAGTGAAGGACTACTTCACCAGCTTGGAGTACATATAACAATCGAGTTACCTACTCGCGCTCGCGAGAAGTAAAAGTTCTCCATCATTCTGCTGTCTCTTAAATCGAAGGACATGATACTGGAGGAGATGTGACCTACATCGTGCATAGCGTAATAATAAAAACAAAATAAAGTAATGGGTTTTCATGTCTTTCAAGACTGCATTAACCGCGGAATACTGAAGATTAATAAAAAAGAAAAAGGACAAAATATATATCCATCGTATATCCTTTCTAGCCTCCGGAAAAGTTGTTGGCGAGAACATCACGGTGTGTAAATCAATTCTCTTTCGCTAACGTTACGTCGATGAAGTTGAAATGGATTTGAGTAGAACATCTAGGAAATAAGTGCGCGCGCGCGGGCGACTTGGTCGACGTTAAATTTTTCTCAGAATTCTAGAGCGAATTTTCTTTTCGCCGAAGATAAAACGAGAGTTGACTCGAGGATGGCGAAAGGAGTGCGGTGTATATGCGAGAGGCCGCGTAGTATGGCGTAGTTTTTTAAGGAGATGAATAAATGAGTACGACGACCTCGCAAAGTAACCCGGTAAGGTCCCGAACCAGTCGCCTACAGGTGATTTCTGTCACCGTTTCTTGCCTGCCGTCACGCTACACTATCAAATATTTCACAACGAACGGTGAGATATCAGTCTATATAGACGGACATCTTTTGACAAATTTCCGAGAGCAGGACGTATAATCGAGTCGCTTTACGTTACGTTACGCGCAACGAACCATTAAAGCTCGCACTGGATGGGAAAGTCTTCCGACTGTGCACACCGGTGCTCTCAATTTTTCTTCTCTCTAATGGAAAACAAAACGGAAATGCGAGTGATCGGCGAGCCACAACTTTGTAAACTCGTAACGTTTTTCCCTCCCACGGTCGTGACATTCGTTTTCTTTTCCGCGTGATCAGTGCAGACATATTCGGAAAGTCGATATTGAAGGGAACCGATATAGACACGTTCGTCCAACAGTTAAACCAGTTCTTACGAGCAATGTTACTTCGTTCATTCAACAGGCTGAAGAGAGCCCTGGGCTAGTCCCGCGCCAGCAGCTTTGGTTCATTGATTTTTACTGGCGTTTCTTCGGGACGAGGGACGCGCGGAACGACCCGCTTGCTCGGTTTGTTCCTCGTGTAATACAATCATATATTCCACGCTCGCCTCCGGCAAAAGTAATAAAAACCCGAGTAAAGAAATTAGGGGTTGACCGATTAAATTTTTAAGATCTTATATTTTAGTTTTGTACGTGGGCAGTTTGATAAGTCAGTGACTTTTTTTTTTACTTTTTTTTGTTTTCACCAAAATTCGACTTATTTTTCCACATAGTCTTTTTTTAAAAAATTACTGACTTATTAAACTCTACTCATGTGCATATTTAGATATATTGGAATTAAAAGAATATATACATAATGGCTGACGATGGTTTAGAACTTTGCACATTTCACAGATTTTAGTGTACAATGTATTATCTCTTATACTTAATTCATGTCTCCTTTCAAAGATATTCTTTTTCTAGTTTCTTTTTTTGTAATTTTCTCTCAATCAATCATTTTTCGATGCGCGGTTAACCGCCGAATGTCAAGCTGTCAATATAGAATTCATCACCGAGCCGAATTTGCACACGCGATTCACACGGCTGGCAATCAATCAATATATAGAAAAAATACGATAATAATACTTAAAAATTTCAATCTCTTTTAGGAATAGATGCGACAAATTTGAACGATTAATTATTTATTTTTTTAATATATTTTTATATTTTTCTGCTAAAAGAAAAATTCGAAATTCACGAATGATAAAACGTTACAATATTGTTTAAATACTAATATAATAATTAAATTAATAAAGAAAGTTCGAAATATATCTATAATTTATAAATTTTATTTTATTACAAAACTTTATTATTTAAAAAATAAATCTCATGATGAAATCTTTGACTTTCTGATTTTTTTATATATTTAAATTTTAGTAAAAAGTATTTAGATAACACATTACTGATATTTATTTCAGATATAAAAATCCAAATTTAATAAGATTAATTAAAATTAAACAAGATAATAAATAATGCTACAGGAAAGCAAAGTAGGAAACGATGTCACGAGTTGATTTAATGGAAAATTAATTTAACATTATTTATACACGACAGAAACAGACGACAAACATACATTATAAAACTTAAGCAAATCTGTCGAAAAGAAAGAAGTTTCAATCATTAAATATTACTATATATTGACCGATTTTATACTCAAATATCGTGAAAAATGGATTAGTTTGAGTATAATCCCATTTCCAATATAAGCTCTTAAAACATTTCACGCGAGATTGAAAAATCCATAGCGCGGTACTTGGTCGAAGAATTTCGAAACAAAATATAAGATCGCTCTATAATTCATAAGATTCACTTTAAGTACAGGACAATGAGTTTAAAATCATTTTAAGAACTTGGAATTTTCGTGAAACTCTTTAATTTAACTATTGGATTTTTTTTTTTTAATTAAACCTAGTTGTCTTCACACACCCTCTGTTCGTGAGACGACAGCAAAGCGATGATAGATAGTGTGAACATTTTAAGAGGTTAAATAAGCGTCAACTTCCAGCAAAGAAGTCTTTGGCCAGCCTCGTTTCAGCAGATTTCTGCTGATTCCATTGATTTTTGTCGGTTTTTTTGTCGTAGACAGAATGGCGTGCCATTACACCACTATGGCAATTATACGCGTACATTAAGCATTTATTACGTCGGCTTTATTATCACAGTCAGCTTCTGCTTTGCACACGGGTATCGCATAACGAGCAGTACGAGAGTAGACTATTATAAATTCATACTTCCAATATTGTTGTACCACACTAAATTTTATTCCGAGCCGATCGTTAATTTACAAAATTACAAATACAAATGTTAGCCTTTTCCGAGAGACGGAAGATGTATTCTGATGCTCGTCGCGAAATCATAACTCGTTCCGTCAGCTTCTTCGCCCGTCGTTGATTTATCTACTTCATTTACATCCGATTAATTTTCCGATTTATAATCTTGATTTGTCAGCGTTTCAAACAACGCGTCTGAATTCACGATACGAATTTAAGATAGTTATGAATATAAAAGCAAATCTAAAAATATAAGCATTTAATTTTTTAGAGAAATATTAAAATACATTGTAAATACATGTATTAAAATACATTGTAAAATACGTATAATACGTGTATTAAAAATGGTTAGAGAATCAATATATTTATAATATTTCTGAATAATTATTCGTGATAACTAATGATGGAAAACAAAAATTTTCACTTCAATTATGTACTTACATTCAATTATAATTTTTAATATAATATATAGCAATTTCTTCTTACTATTATTACGCTTCTTACGAACAAAGAAACGAATTCTGTGGCGACGAAAATAGAAATGCCGGAAGTTTCTGTAGTTTTATTCTTGCAAAGTGACAGAATTTACTAGTACAATTTTCGACAGTCTAGTTTATGAAGCTGCAACTCTCAGTCGAAAACTTATATGAAACAATTAAAAAAAAAAAAAATACCAGGGATATTTTCAAAAACTAAAATTTTAACATGTAGAAGTGTTTTGTGAGAAATTTCGCTGTTCGACAAACTTTTTGAAGTTAGTGCTATGTTGCATAGCAGCTGCGTATGTTGCAAAACAATGAAATAACCCATAAAATAAAAAAAAATGAATTATGCACATTGCTGGGTGCCGGCCACATGTAACTTTGCATTTGAAAGTTAATTTACGCGAAACTAGCACTTGTACGTAATTTTTGCATAACACGGTCCGTGTAATCCGTTACAAATACTTCGTAAAAGTTGCAATCACTTCGCAGAGCGAATAATATGTAAATTTATATAACCTGTATCTATAACGAAATAACACACCTTCCCAACCGCGATGGCACGTAGACGTAGCAAGCGGAGAGCCGTAGAATTTTCAATGCTAATTTCGAACATAGCCGGCTGTTCCGCGGTCGTTGCCTCGTCGACAAAACCATATTCCGGGACATTGTGCAAATGCAAGTGACCCCCGTCCGCGTTCGATTAAGAAGCAAAACAACGACCGAACATTGGCTTTGTATTCCTGATTAACGTCCCGATCCCTCCCGTGATTCAAGCTCGTATTATTAATACACGTGGCAAACGCGGCGAACGGGAACACCGAGAGAAAAAGCTCGGCTCGTCATTCGCGTGCAACGAGAATTTTTGTTTTACTAATATTAGCAATTTTAACATGGCTGGCCGACTTTGGGCAGAGACAAGGTGGAAGGGAGAGAGAGAGAGAGAGAGGGGGGGGGGGGGGGGGGAGAGGGAAAGAAAGAGTAAGCCGCAAAGCAGATTACCCTGGGGCCAGAATCTTTTTACTTTTCTTCCCTTTTCTCTCGTTTCTTTTTTTATCATCTTTTTTTTTTTTTAATTTGTACGCTACTGTAACATTGTAGCCCGTGTAGTTGCACTGTGTTCTTCACGGCGGAAAAATCTTTTAAGGAAAATCAAGACGCGCAGAGATCAGGACTAAAATCGGCGGAGAAAAATCGTGAAATTTCATAATGCAAAGAGCTCTTGTGGCGAACACAATACGTTTTATGAGAGGAAAAAAAGCTGAAATTTTATAAATTTGGTTGACGTCTTTCATAAAGTGACCGTAGGAATTAGCTCTTGGTCATATACCTGCAATTTTGCTAACGAGAAAATAGATTTTAAAATAGAAGAAAGGGAGAAGAAGAAAGAAAAAGAGAAGGAAAGAGCGCGGACTGGTCCCCTCACGCGCGGTATTACGTCAATCGGATTATTATCGCGGTAAAAACAAAACTCCTTTTGCAAGCAGTTTCTGTCTGATGCTCGTTTGTCCGTAAAGCGTTGTGATATAAAAATATTTCAAGCAACACCGTACTGAATTAAATCGACTGTAAGTAATTATACTGTCGGGAATAGCTGGAACGCAATACTCGGCAAGAGGTACGTATTATTTCGTTGATAAGACCATTTTATTTTTATTCTTGCGCCGCTTTTATTTATACACTCGTTCGTCGTTTCAACGTATTACTTTTTATCCGTAATTACGTAGCTTTCGATATTTTTCTGCCTACCGTATCACGTAGACGTACGTTTAATTGATATATATTACAACAAAAAAAAAAGCTATCTCTTTGTGTGGATAACTTATCGCGAACACGAAATTATACTTTTAACCATTTCATATGTGAATAGCGTAAGATTTTTGAAGATATTCCCGAGGGAAGGCTATTCAAACGAGCACAGTTGATATGTGAAATGCATGTCGTCCCAAAAGGACGTTCTTCTCAATGAAAGAGAGTAGAATTTTCCGCGGTAGAAAAAGACTCGACGCGCGCAAAGGAGGTCATGTCGTTACTGTTATCAGCGATTGCGGTGAAGCAGTCGTCTATCAAATTCGCGCATCCGTTCCCTTCCTTATTGTTCCGCTATTACGGCAAACGACGCATTCAAAAGGACTAAACGAGTTACGTTTCCGATCTCGATATTCGAGACATTTCGCAGCGCACGTGGTTCATTAGATAGAGTACCTCTAGTCTACCATCACGTGGTGGTACGGTTTACCACCACGCGAAAGGCAGGAAAGGAATAAAGATAGGGTGTAGGATAGAGAGCAAAAGGAGAACGAGATGAAGGATAGATTTTTACAATAGAAGGAAAAAAGTGAGAGAGAGAGTATTTGTGCAAGCGCACTTGCGCCTAGAGCACTATAACGTTCTCTCTAGGTTGGTGGAATGGTGGCGGCGCTGTGGCTCGAACAAGGGGGGAAACGGGGTGGCCAGAAGGGGTAGTAGGAGACCCGAGTGAAAGGTGGGGTTGCCGCTCGATACCACTGCGGCACGGCCAAAGTCGAAGCTATACCACGAATCCCTCCGCTTCGCTCTTTCTCTCTCCATATTTCGCCCTTCCCCAACCCCCATCGCTATCCTCTCGCTCGCTATGCCACCCTGCGCCACCCTGCCACCCTGCCACCCTGTGTGCCCTGTCTTTCCTCCTCTCTCTCTCTCTCTCTCTCACCTCCTGGTACGTGCGCACTATAGCAAACGGCCTACAGCCTTTGCCCGGTATCTATCCCCGAAATCTACCCGAGCGACCCTCTAACTCCGCCGCTTCCTCTCGCGTTCGCGCTCATCCTACCTATCCCTCAGGATCCCTCGAGGGGATCTACCGACTGCGCGCTCTTTAAACAACGAGACACCTTTCCCTCGACTACGTCTCAATTCTCGCCCGGAAGAAGCCCGATCTGCCTCGCTTTTCCGGGCTAACGTCCCACGCGCGTTCGTGATCGGCCGGCTCTCGACTTATCTGTTTTCCTCTCTCCATCCGGCGTCCTGTGTGTGTGTTCCGTCTTCTCTCTTCACGATTTCCGCATTCTGACTTTTCCACCTCCATCCACCGGCGAGATCGATCGTTAGTTTTATGAAAGAACAACGCCATCAAAAAGAATCGCATGAATTATCATATATTTATGCAGAATATAAATTCATAAGCGAAAGACAGGACATTGAGGTCGCGAAATTTATCCTGAGACTAAGATAGTCTTAGGAAAATTAGATAAATAATTTCTATTAGGTATAACATCGCAACACCACACCTAGATATTTTCTTTCTTGGTAAAACAATTTCGTTAAGAGCTACGACAGAAATATCAACTTATTTAATTAAATTACTGCCCCTCTATAAAGAGATAAGCTCTGTATTAAATAGATAAATTCTAATTGTGTCTCTAGGGTCGCTTATATTAATCGCTATATATTATATAAATGATATACGCTGTCATTCTTAAATTATATAATATTATAATTATATCGGTTAGTGCAAAAATAAAAAATAAGAGATAAAATAAATTTCATAAATTTGTTAGGAATAAAAAAATTGAGAAACTTTTCATACATTTTATTAGATTAATAGATTTTACTAATTCCATGATTAAAATTAAAATATAATTCCAGCATTTTTATGCTTTCCAAAATTTGATATATTAACTTTATATAAATAAAAAATTGATAATGAATAATTGAGAATGAAAAATTGAGAATGAATAATTTCTGTGATTTATATTGACAAGATATTTTTGCTCACTTTGTGAACGATCGATTAATTGGTCAATCTAAACTTTCATTAAGAAATAAACAAAGTAAAATTTATTGGAAAACCACCGGAGATAGATGCACTTCTAATACTATCTGTATATTCAATCATCCTGATCGGTTCCAGAGCGTACGCTACTCTTGGATCGAATCTCCCCATGCAAATTAAGTATAGTCTCCATGGTGTTACCGTATTAAATTGAATATGTTAAGCATGGCGGCAGCTGTGTATCAAAGTCCCATGGCGAAGTACGCCATGCCGCAATATTTGGCCCTCAGGGTAGTGAACGTTGTTTTCTTACACGAGGCGGGAAACACGATGATCGTATATGTTGTACCTTATTTCTATTACGCGACAGAAAACGTAAAATATAAGAAGCATCTGTACCGAGCACCCTTCAGAGTTTATATAGTTTAGAGTAAATAACTTGTAGCAATATACAAGAAAAATTATTTGTTGCAGGATATATTGTAAGAAAAAGTTACAGATGATGATTTATTTTTAATATCGTGATCCAATTTGACACCAGTGATGGATTAAGGGAGTTTCAATTTATTTAGAGTTCAATATAACTTTATTCAAGAAATTTTTTTTGGTCTCTAAACTTTGACAAAATATAATATATAATATTGAGATCGTAGAGCACCAGCGCTTCCTAGTTCCGACATCCCATCCAGGATCGCAGCCCATTTAGCCCATATGTGTCGAGGTGTTCCCGACATCTACATGATTTTAAAGTCATCAAATTTGAATAAAAGCGCGATATGTCTCGGAATAACATTTTTATCAACTCAACGAAACGATAATGTCTCAAGATACCTGCGGCATTAAGTATTCATATAGCAGATGAGCTTATCTTGCATTTTTTAATAAATATATCGACTTTAGTGATAACGTCAAAATTAATTTTGTAATATTTTTAAATTATTTCAAACAAAAACTCATTTGTTGTATTACCGCGTTAAATTGATTGTGTTATAAGCATGCCTAAGCTGCAAAGTACAAATATAGAGTATAATAACCGCGATATTTAAGCCACGAAGTATGAGCCTTGCATTCTTACACGAAGCACTAAGCGCGCGATGCTTACAAAACTTGAGATTATAATCTGAGATTTGCATGGAAAACTTTATGATCGTGCGAAAGAAGTATGTAAATTAATACACTTTGAGAGAAAGAGATCGGCGATTACGCTCGGGAGAGGACAAAGTGCAAAAACCTGATGTAATCGGGCGCAATTAATTGGCGACTGAACTTTTTCCTTATCTATTAACGCCATGCATAATGTCTTTATTACCACATCATTTCATCTTGTCGGCTCTTGCTGTCGACTTTTACGTAAAATAATTTAATTTTGAATTCCTGCGTATATTCAATAGAACTCGATCATATCCATATCATAAAAAATTCGATACCGGATAAGGCAGAAAAATGCCACATATAATAGAAATATTTAAAAAATTATTTTAATATAGTAAAGCAGGAACAAATTTGAAAACGTTTAGATATTTTTATTTCTATACTTTTTATTGTTTTTAGAAACGTACGTTTCTGAAAATGTAACGTACTGAAATTATGATCAAATTATATTGTGATTTTCACGTACCTAGACCACAAAATTTGCACTGAATTATATAAATACGGGGGTTATGGTCAGTGGCATAACTAGGTGAGCGTGCACACAGTGCAATCAGCGCTTAAGTGCACTCTCCCTCCTTTTAAACACATCTCCTCCTTTTCAAAGTATAAGCAATACAGGGGTTCATTAAGAGTAGAAACGAACTGGGTCTCTAGTACATTAATAACTTGTACATGAATTAATAAATGTTTTGAACCGCGAGATTGGTTAAATAAACATCTCTACGTGTAAATTTCACAACTTCCTCTAAGATTCATTTGAAAATGATTTCAAACTAATATATTATTTTATTATATTATATATTTTAAATTTTAACGACTGTATAATGACACATTTCGTCAGAGTATCGTAGTACTTCAGTTACAGGTCATAGTTCATCGATTAATCGCAAGCTCGAATTTCTTTCTTAACGTCGTTATATCCTCTCGTATCGTGTAGCAATATTTATGCTAGCAAGAACTCGCAAACGTGATACAAGAATCCGATACCAGCTAATATTTCTTTCATAAATCGTGTAAATGTCAGGGAGATTTTAAACAACGCGAAAACATGGCAGACATGATCGGGTAAAACGAAATATATGGTGGATACGATATTCGGGATAAATAAGAGAAGGTAATAAGATATCTAGAATAAGAAGAAAAAAAATCATTTTCAACGGCAAAAAGTTGCACGAAACAGTTTTGATCGTTGAAAGAATTATGAGATACTTCTTGCAGATAATGCAAACAAATAAATGTATGGAAAGATAAGGAAGCTTAGAAAAAAGAAATGCTGAAATTGTTTTTAACGTTACTACAACACGTATTTTTTAATTAGTACACGATTTAATTATTATTTGGCATACATCAAACCTTTCAACATGTATTTAGCACACATTTTCTATACATTCAACAATTTTTGTCACACGTGTACGATATAAATAATATTGAATTTATTCGAAATAATCGAGATGGATGAAATGCCGAAAATAACGTTTCGTTTACACGTAAAATTTTATTTTATCAAACTCGATGTTACAAGTGCTAATGCTAACAGTAAAGCATGATCGTATTAACAGAGGTTTAATATAACGAATCAAAAGTTAGCCACTTTAAAATGTTAAAGAAATATGATATGCAATTGATGTAATCGAATAATGAATAAGCGATGGTTAAAGTAATTTAGAATATTTTTCAAAAAATCAATTTCATTTGATACTTTCTCTTCTGATATCGCTTAATTTACGTATAAAATATTAAAAATTTGAATAGAACAGAAAAATTTATAGATTAAATGATATATTATAGAGCTACACAGCTACAGCTTGCAACCACTTACGGAGCTGTTTTCATCGACAATCATCAACAATTCGCTCCAGGCAATTAATATCTCGCGATTCTCGTGTATTTCTCGCTAATCCGCGGAAATTAGTTGTCTATATATGGTTAGTAATACAAAGCGTGGACATTCAAACAAATCCGTTGCGCAGGACAAGAAAGAGGATGATGTTCAGTGACCGAAACCGCGAATAGGGAAAAGCATAAATGGTAGTAAAATAATGAAATATGTCATTTCGCTTTTGGTTTCGACCCGCTTTTTTCCACAACTCTGAAAGCAAGTTTTTTTTCATATTTAAACTTTTGTCATCGAGATTTCAAATTTTCACAATTTACATATAAAATTCAAGAATTTTATTTGAAATTTTCGATATATATGAATTTTGTATTCATACAATATAGTTTATTTTATTTCTGCGAGTAGATTTTAAAGTCATATTCGGTGACGATATGCGGAAATATTAAGCGCGGTCATATTAATATTTTAAAAAATTGAATGGTGCAATCATATATAACAGAATAAAGGCTTAACAAGGATGAGTCTCATATAGTATAATAGAATAAAAGCTTAACAAGGATGAATTTTCATTAAAATAGTTTGCGTAGAAAATTCGTCAGCAAATGTTACAATTGTTTTCAGTGACATAATAGTTTTTAGTGAATAGATTCAATTTATTAGTTAAACAATTTTCATTTTATGCTTACAAATTGCCATTTCGTATTTTTTCTTATATCATTCTAGTTTTCTTACAATATAAATTGAATCTTACAATCATAAACGCGAATACTTGTAATCTTATGTTAATAATGATTAAGGCATATTAATTTCCATCAAAATTTCTCACAAATTCTAGATTATTCTAAATTTTAAACTCGTTTGTGATAGCTGCTGTCACATTTAATCATTTTACGCTTCAGGTCATATCGAACTCTGGTGGCACATAGGATTTCTATTATATTTTATAATATCGCTGCGTGTATTGATTCAAGGTAATTGACGAAAAGTCGATTTAAACAGACGAAAAAGTCTTTCATATTTCCTCGCGATTTTTCTCCTCTCTTCGAAACGAGAGAATTCAAGATTAAATAATCATGAAAGATCTTTGAATGATAAATAGTATTCAAGCACGTGATAGCGATAATTTATTAAAGTAATGAACATTTACGAAGCAATCGATCGATCTTGATACTACAAGGTCTTTTTTCACCTCATACCGTAAATATTTCCCAATGATTGCCGTTGTTCGAGTTTGTTAGACTTCGACCGGAGGGGTTCTAGGTGAAAGACGCGAGAAAGGTGAAGCACAGAGAAGAATACAGAACGATAAGTTTTTTGATGAAACTTCCGTCGAGATGCCTGAGGGAAAGCAAGACTAAAGAATATCCTTGTCGATCTTCCAGGAGAAGAAGATAACAGGAAAGTTCCGCCGATACTGTCGTTATATTTTCTTCTATCTCACCAGTTTCCGCGATCTTTCCTTTCCGTCTCATTACTGAACCAGCGTGATATTGTTTCGTTAAGACGTCGATGCGGAATATAAATCGCGGTCTACATTTTCGTGCCTAAATACGTAAATATTAAACTCTTCTCGCCAAGCCCTTACCTCTTTTTATGCACGAGAAACGGTTCTCACCGTGCAGTTATTGAAACGAAAATTTCTTCCATCAGTTTTTACCGGATGTGTCGAATAAGCGAAATATATCGCGGTCGTACAAATACATACGCGAGAGAGAGAACGCGGTACGCGAAATAGCCACGATTGAGCAGTAATGCCAGAGCAGTTGCACAACGTAAACTCGAGGTTGAGCAGGATATTACGTCCTTTTTCTCCAGAAAGTATATTTCCGCGAAAACTCGTTGTATGTATACACGTAGAAAATGCAAAGGTAGCAACGAAGGTTCTTGCAATTTGCATAATTTATTGAGTACCAGGGGTGGAATCACTCTTATATCATCCGCGAAAAATGAGGAAGCTGAGGAACGACAGGATGAAAAATCGTTGGTACACAGAATTACCTTTTCCCACACTTCGGGGGTCCGCAGAATCTCATATACCCGTGGCTTTTTCTTGAAACTCATCCTACGTGGCAAATAGCACGGTACTTAAGAACATTAGCGATGCATGAGCTTAGCTCGGAGAAGATATTTAAATAAAGCTCTTGTAACAGCAAACACGGACGACATAAACTGACAAGCTTAATCAATAATGTATTCCAGTTTTCGGAGGGAAAGCTCATTTAGGATCCGAATTTTGTCGGTTGACATCAGTGGAAGAGAGCGTATTAAAAATAACGGAATGTAAAATTGCGGGTGCATTTTTGTGGAATATAACTTCAATTGCTCGATCGAAGAACCGTCACTTTGTCACGTGGAAGATATCCCGAAAGAGTTACGCTGTTCTATATTCACGCTCAAGTTTTTCGCATACTACTGTCCGTTTGTTCTCCCGGAGCGAGCCAGCGAATTCACCGCGTATATCATACGACCTAATTTGCCATCGCGCGGCAGGCGGACCGACCTCAATCGAAAATCGATCAAATTCAGTTCCGCTATCCCAACTTTTTCCAGCATCGTGAAAACACGTCTTACTTCCATCGCGGGCACAAGTAATCGCGAGACTTACGCATGTAAAAAGGGGGAAACATGTCCGCCGTTTACAGCTCTATTAAATTACATGCCGGATTCATCTGAATAAAAACAGTCTATTATTCCGAAGAGAAAACAGACTCGCAGCGTGATATCTATTAGCGAGATTTCCGTTTCGCAGGATGACGACCAGTAAACTGCAGCGGAAAAAATTAACAACGTTTGGCAGTGTCAAACGCGCGGTAACTCGCTCATGCAAAATTCTTCTTTTTTTTTTTTAGTGCGTATGGCGAATCCAGGTTGAAAGCTGGGTACACCGCTTGAACTGCGCCAGGGCAAGGAACGAGCGTAAAAAAAAAAGCGAAAATAGCAAAGCTGATAGCCAAGAGGCAGAAACAGAGACGGCACTTTCGCAATACTTAACTTACCCTAGCATGCCTGTCGAGATTCGCTTGGAGAATGTTTCATAGCGCGGGTGGATTTACAGAAAGTAACGGCGCAATTTCGTACTGGTCTACAGCAGAAATCTACGACGCAATTTAAACACTAAAGTACACCTTGGAAAATATTAAACAAAAGTCAATAGTAGAACAAATTGCGAACAATGCTTTCGAGAATCTTACCAAATTTTTAAATATGCGACCTCGTTTAACACAAGATTTCTCGAAAATACAATAGAAATGCGAAATGGAAAATCAAATATATTATAGAAACGGTAAATCTTACGTAATATATTTAAAACTTTTGTAGAGAAGATAAATTTGATTGTTCTTCAAATTTCATGAAAATTAACAATATTCGTTTAAAGTCTATATTATTTTGTATTCTAAAATATAATTTTTTTATAACAATAGACGCATTTGGATAGAAATAATTTTTTTCTTGAATTGATTTCATCCGGCTTTCCTCGATTCTATTCGAATCACATAAATCTATAGATTCATAGCTTTATAAACTCATAAATTCACGAAGATATAGATCAACAGCTTTACAGATGTATACTACGAATCTATAGATAGAAGTATGAGGTGCAAAATACTTTCGTATGACATCGCGTTCTACATAAACAAATATTTTATCTCAATTTACTGATTAATATATGTTTCTTGTATACTTTTACCTCGTGCGTTCACAACGTTAGACATAAATTGACAACTGGAAGTTAAGAGTATAAATATTATAAGATGAGATGTAAAAGTCACAGATTAAGAGCCAATCGTTCAGGATTGCGGATTGAAGGTTAAGGATTACGAGCTGCGAGCTAAAGGTTGAAGCTGATAATTGATACTTGAGGATTGAATGTTGAGAGCTTGAGGCTGAAGATTATGGATTGAGAAAGGATAAAGATTCAAAGACTTGAGATTAAGAGATGGAGGTTGGAATTTAAAGACTGGCAGTATGATAATTAACATCTGAGCAGAAAGTTTAAGCACTGAATTAAAAAGAAAAAAAGTCCAAAATATATTTTGTCAGATATTGACGTTATGGTAGTTTGATAAAACTCAAAGAATTAATAATCACAATTATTAGACAGACGAGAATAAATCAATTAAGAGGAATAAACCTATTTTTGGTCAAATTGGATTTTGGTGCTTAAATTTCCGAGTGAATTTATATATCAAATTCTGCAAATCTCGCGTGCCGAGATCTTTTTCGGTCTTGAAATGCATGAACAGTGCTAGAGTAATAATATCATATATTAAATTGATGAGCGATTTAATAATTTTTTATGGTTTATGCTAATAATTATCTTAAAAAAATATTGATAGTTTAATGTTAATCTAAGCAAGAACTGTAATATATAAATTCACTCAAAAATGTTTAAGATCCGCTTTAGTTGAAAATAAGTTTATTTCTCCTAATTGAATTAAAAAAATTATTTAATATATGAATATTTTATAATTTTATTCTTAAATTATTATACAGGGTGAATCAGAGTCGTTGAACCAACTTTTTACCCTATGAAAAAATAATCGATTTCATACCTAATTGAATTATAACGTGTGCAGTCAATTATTTTATAAAAAGCTGGTTCAACGGCTCTGATTCACCCTGTATATACATAATTAAATTATTAATATTTCTTATTTTGAATAAATTTATAAATTTAATACGATGTATCGAAAATACAAAACAATTATATTCTTTGCAATTACTCATAACAGTTATTTATTTACTTTCAATTTTCTATGGATTGCCTTTAAAAATAGAATGTTTCTAAAATATTATTCCATTTTTTTCCATGGTACAGAAATATGATAACGTGTTTATATGATGCAAATAATGTATATACTTGAAATATTACGTGAATTTTCTTGGACATATGTTGTAGAAATTATTTTAACTAACCAAAGAGCAAAGTGTGTATATGTGTTGGAGGTTGCACAAGTTTGCCGCTTAAATTAATGACTTTCCATTTGCTCCTTCGTTACCCTTATTTCATGTATTCTTAATCTCTTTTACGTGACGACATTTCTCATAAATGATGCTGAATTCATTTGGCGAATTTTAACGCGCTTAAAATAGCTACGCAAACGTTTCATCAAAATCGTTGATCGAATAAAAAAAAATTCTGAATCTCTAAAAATATCGGAATATTTATTATTCGCAGGCGCGACCGTTACAAGCTCGAAATATTCATTCCAGCAAGATACGTCCGGTATTTGCCGTAAACATTTTCCGCGAAATATACCAGTGCATATTTGCGAGAGTATCCGCGAGTATTCGCGAGGTGCTCAACGCAACGCAAACCGCGCGTATGTTCCGTCTGCCGGTTCAACGAATACGTGTACATACGTCCCGTAGATACGGTTTTACAAATTCTACTGTATTTTAAAATACACGTGCTAACCCGTGCACGAACAACGTGTACTCACGCGACGATACCCACTAGGATGTTAACGAAATCTCTGGCGACAATACGTCGACGTTTGGGTAAACACGGTTGCAACTAGTTGCAGCAATTGGTCGCGATGCAACGGCCAGCGCTTTTCTTTTCCGAAGATCAACGCCACGAGTCCACGAGAACATTTTCCTTCGCTTTCAACCCCTTTGCGCCGTATTCGTATCCCGTTTCCCTCTTAATGCTCTCTGCTTTTGTGCGCTGTAAATGAAATCTCCGTGCCAGCGACGTAACGCTCAGTCTCGCAAGAAGAGCGTCGAATATCTTCGCTCTGTGCAAAATGCACCGTACGTATATTGGCGTCGTTAAAGGAGAAGCTGCGTATTTTATTCTACGAGAATGCCCCTATTCCCTGTCCCTTTCTCGCTGTGGGAAATGTTCACGCAAATGAATAAACCGTGTTCCACATATTACCAACGGCGTACGCAGAACAACGCATTTTTTATCCGTATTTCTTAGCGAAACAGGTGTAAAGTTCCTATATATAATGCGCATATTTCGCGTTAAATGCAAGGGAAAGATAATATCGCGCACCACGGGGAAAGAAGGGTACATTTACCTAAAGGTGGGCGAGCCAGAAAAATTTCTCGTAAGTAAACAACCGTGTATCGCGTTCCGTGAAGGAAATACCGCAGGAGAGAGAGAGACCAGCAACGAGAGAGATCAATCGGAAACGTTACGTCAATTCACTGAAGTGAAGCTTACCGAAGTGAACCGATAATCCAAAGGAAAAATCATAAAGCGGCAGTATTTGCGTACGTAGGACGTAAAGATACGAATCGCGACGCTCAATTTATACCATTTTCACGGAAGAGGCGCAGACAATAAAGGAAAAGAATAAATCGTTTACCGTTAGAGACACCCGTCATGAGCGGATCTTCACGGTTCAAGAGCGTCGTCTCTGCATTTTCACAGTGGCGCGCGAGAGAAAGAGCGTTACTCCTTTTTCTTCTTATAAAATATACCACACTGCGTCTACGCTCCGCTACGGTTCGATCCTTTCTGTGCTCCCCTTTCCACGAGTTTACTTTATCGCGAGAAATATCAGGTTCCACAGCACCTAGTGCAAACACGGAAGACACTTGCGCCCAGGTATAAGCGACGACATTTGCTCCTTTTTCATGTCCCTCTGACACTCGTTCCGTGAAATTTCTTACTCCCTTCGCGCGCGCGAAACTCCTCGCAGAGCCGTTTACGGTGCGGTCGCGTCATCGGGTTGGCGCGAGATAATAAATATCGGATCGTACGAGCGTGCACGCAGCTGCGGGGAAAATAGCGCCGACACGTCGAGCCGATGTGTACAGCCGGTCGCTAAGCTCGAAACTGTTATTTTTAGCAGTAACATCAAAGAGAATGACTTATGCATTCGATCTCGCGAAAGGCGCGTAACGATGACATATTTCTGGAACAGTTTGATACATCAAAGCGTCCTTTTCAATCTTCGCGTTTCACGCAAAAATTCAGAAACGTGTCCGTGGACAGTCCGCGCTTTTGTGCAGTCCCTCTGTTTATTGGCAGCAAGAATTTTCGAAAATTTTCTACGAAAACTTTTTATTATATGTCTGCAAAAGATTGTTTAGATACGATACTTTCGAATATTTTCTTCTCTTTTAAATGTAGACAATATTTTCAATTTTTCAGATAAATGCTCAAGCGTAGGGTACATCGAAATGTGAATTAATTTCTTTTACGTTACGTTTCTACTCAATCTAAAATTGATATTAATTTTATTAACGCCACAAGACATTTCATACAACCACTTTTACTTCCTATTGTTAATTATTTCGCGGAGTGACAAACAGGTTTAACGGCGTGTGCATTACAAAAATTGCAAACTGTATCTCGTGCTAAAGAGATTAAATACTACCGGCGCAAAGTATACATAATTACGGAATAAAGTACTAGGTAATTGCGAAGCTGCGTATAGCACCTATGCACCATCCACGAGTGAAAAAGGGAATTATATTTTCGTACCACCGTGATTTCAAAGGCGATTCAGACGGGATGATTAAATCAGAGTATGATATATATATATACACATGCGCGTCGGGAAAAAAAACTGAAGGTGCAAAATTTCGCGCGCTCTTGCCCGCGAGCCATATATGCACATTAATTTCATAACGTATGTACAAGTAAAGTCAACTTAAAGCTGATAGCCGACCGACGCGATGGATACCGTTTTGAAGGGACATCTTTTATTTCAAGAATCTCTCTATTTTGCCATAACGATGTAATTAAATTTTAAAAAGGAAACGTCTGAAAACGTTTTGTCAATCGAATTTGCCAATTTATTAATAATATAACATTTTAATTTAATAATGACTCAAATTTAGATTTAAAATCGTTTCATTGTAAGTCATATCCGTTCGTTTTCATGAAAGAAAATCTATTTGTAAAAGATTATCTTCAAGGATCAATGTCTTTTAAATATTGGATGTCAATTGGAATATGCAAAAAGCGGAACTGTCGGTTTCCTATTGTTTGAAAAACTTGACAAATATTAAAATAAAGGAAGCCAAATGACATCGAGGTTGAAGACAATTTACTTCAAAGCGCGAAAGCATTTGCGCGGAAAGCACGACCGAGTTTTCGTATCCTCCGCGAGAATATCCTTATACAAACTGCAACAGTAAGATTATAAACTGAGAAGTTTCCTGCTCACGTTATAATCCGCTATTCATGTTTACCCGGGCGATAATATCCAAGCTGACAAAGCTATCGTAAGCCAATATTTCGCAGGAGCGCTCTCATAAAATATTCAAATCACCCCTATTTGTAAAAAATATCGTTTGGATTTCTTAATTAAATTACATTTATTCCTTTTCGAAGTACAATCAAGTTATTATTAGACGGCGATGTGCAAATATCCGTTATTTTCGAATACTGTCGGTTGAATCTGCTCGGGTCAAATCGAGTATAATTTCAGTTCTAGTTTCTATTCACGTAAAAAGCACTCCGATATTTCAGCGCGACTTTATTTCTAACTTTGATCTAATCAATCAAATTAATCAAATTCTGCTAACGTTCCACATAAAAATTACTAATATATTTTAAATAAAGTGCTAATCTAGTTTTTGCATTTTCACAATCTATAGTATTAATTTCGAGAGTTCACAAATATCTTTGTACGTGATACAGTGTATCACGATATATCACGCTATATTTATAGAAAATATTAGATTACTATGATTATATGGCGTATAACAACATGTATACCATCTACAAGGCAGTGTAAATTCATCAAAATTAGAATTATCCCATCTATCTAATAATATCTATAATAATATTTGATTTGCATAATTGGAACCATATTGAGAATGCTTGACTCTACATATATAATATACGTATATTCATCTTCATTATTAGGAAAGACTTTTTCAACGCTGAAGGTGAGCGTAAACTCTTGCAGTCGCTAGCTGCCTCGAACCCCTGAGCGACGTGTAAACGCCACTCGGCGATGCTTAGCACACACGCGTGTGTTTTCACTCCGGGGAATATATATTCCTGGCGTTAGAGCTTCGTGAGCACGAGAGACGTGACGTTGCAACAATCGCCGCCGTCCCTCGCTCGGCTATACACCACCGTCCGTCTTTTTCCGAAAGGGAAAATTGCGACATGCCCCAGCGAAAACATGACGCGGCCTTCGCATTCCGCCGTTCTCTCTCATCCCGCTTTCCATCCCCCCGTTCTCTCTCCCATCCACGATTCCCTTCGTCCAGAGGGAATGAAAATCCCGAGGACGTCGCCTGTACGGCGTCAGGGTGTCAGTCGACGGGAGAGACAGTCGTTCGAGGCCCGGGCCATCCCTCTCTCCCTCTCTCCCTCTCTCCTCCCTTTGCTACCAGGCATGAATTTGTGCAATCTGAGTCTTTAATACCGAGTCGTGGTTTTTGCTTTTATTAGAACGGTAAACGCACGAGACATGGGAACGTAGATTAAACGACCCTGCGGGATCTCGTTAAAGGATCCTTCTAGCTTGAGACAACGACAGTTTTCGGTAAATGATGCCGGCGACGCCGAGTGGCTGCATCGGATCGCGGCGTCCCCGATACCCGTCGTCTTCCGGGAACAGTACGACGTTGGATCGCTAGCTAATAACGTTTAATACCGAAGTTAGGTTACGACACGAACGAACGAAGAACTTGGGGGGGTCTCGTCGACTTTGAGATAAGTTTGCTCACCCCTCATTTGTTCTCTCGAAACACGCCGGCATCGCGTCGTTACTTTGTACAAAATTTTCAGCACGTTCGCGCGCGCAATAGCTTTAGAACTTCTGAAGGGAACAGAGGGAGAGGGTGCAGAGATAGGTTAGAACGAAGAAGAGAGAGAGAGAGAGAGAGAGAGAGGTATAGAGAGGTAGTGCGAGGCTGGAAATGGCGAGAATGAGCACGTCGCGTGATATCGGCCGGTGATGGATGCAGTCATTCGAAACGCGGAGCAGGCAGCAACCGCGACGACGATCTATTCGATCCGGTCGATCCGTGTAATTAAATGCCCACCGCGTACCCACCGCTAGGTTTCTCCACCGCACGAAAGTGTACCCCGTGGTTGCTGTAATTTATCCACACTTGTAAAGGGACTCGAGTATCCCGATATCGGTTGATCCGCCTTAGACGAAAGTTGTTCGTTAGTGCGAAAAAAAAAGGCCACTGCGACACGTAAAGAGAACAAGTGTCTTTTCTGGAAAAAACGATTTTACTAAAGTATCTAAAAATATCGACACAGATCTGAAAATAACTTTGTTGAACTATCAAATTAATGATGTAAGACACTCGAGCATACTGCAAAAAGTTTTGATATTCTAGCAACCAGGTTGAAAGTTCTTCATAGTTATTATGATAGTCCACAACAATTATTTTTTTAGATCTGTATCTAATTAAATTTTTAGATACTTCAGCGAAACTGTTCTTTCCGTGCACGAATATGTCCGTTAATTTTTATTACGCTCTTCACTTGCATTTGTCATTTGGACGTCGACTCACTATTGCATTACTTCACTAATATTGCATCACTTTACTAGTATTACTACTCTATGGCTGCATCCGCTTTGGCGCTCAAAGCAAGCATCATTTCATCCTAGTTGTTTATCAAATATTAAACAAGGACAAATGATGCCTGCAAATACTGTGAACGCCAAAGCGAAGGCAGTCTATATTGTCGGAAATATGGCGCTAACTAATTCGTCGCGACAACACGTTAATCAATATTGCCAGACAATACGCACTGATGAAATTAACACGTATATATTGAAGCATTTTTATTACCTACCTACGTTTCACAAAAGAGCGAAACTAAATATTGACGCTCGTAAGTGCGCGTGATTAAACTGACCACAATAATTATTTATGCAAGAGATAGGTATGAAACGCGCGTACCGATAGTTGTGGTCGTTTATGAGGTTGCATGTTTCGGAGCCCCAATTAATGGTATGTCGAGTGTCCGCGAAACGAATTTGAAGAGGCATCAAAAGGTACACAGCTTGCAATCCCAAAGGCAGTTACGCGTTAACTAGAAGTACCGTATTGAAAATTAATTAAAAAATATATTGCCTTAATTCACCATCGCATCGGCTTAAGTAGCAAAACAATCATACAATTTACCGGACATCGTTTATTTGAAAACAATTTCGAAAATCCTTTTTACACCTCGCGAAATTGTTTTTTAATTTTTGATTCGCAATAACTGAAACAGATCGACGTTTTTATGATAAAAAAATTCGTAGGGTGAAAACATGCAATGAAAACCTGATAATTAAATCATGTTTAAATAATGAGAGTGATTAGTATAATGAAATGGGGAAAGCTCTCTTAATTGTAAGTCGTTTACCGACTGTGAGGTAAGAATTCGATTACGAATGCAACCCAAAGTTAATTTTACAGAAATTCAAAGAAATACTTTTAAATAAAATATACCATTTAGAGCTTTAACATAGATTTGAAAAGTTTATCCGACATTGTGAGAATTCACAACGAGACATTTCATACAAATTGAGATTGTTAAAATATCACCAGATTTCGCATATACAAGCGAAACGTAAATACTTAATCGAAGATTTATCGCGGAGAAAAAAGAACTGAGAGAGAGAGAGAGAGAGAGAGAGAGAGAGAGAGAGAGGAAAGAATAAGAAGAAACGCAAGACAATGGAAAAAGTCAAAAAAGAAAGAGCACAGAACCAAGTTTCGGTCGTAAGAAAGACAAGTAGGTACTGAGATCGTCTAGATCGTGCCAATATTCGCGACGAACGCAATCTTTGGTGAAATGCAAATTCACTACTCGTTCGACCGATGGACTTCTTTGGAAATATACGAGAATAAGAGGAAGAGGGAGACAGAGAATTGCAGATGCGGGATTAAATTTCTATTAAGTGTGGAACTGAAACTTTTAATACGTCGCAGTTGTCGAAATTGAATTGCTATTTCGGTAATCGTTTCCGCATAATTTCACAGAAAGGACGAGTTAATAAACTCGATAATTATGACATTATGTTATTGTAATTTTTACTATATAGTAATTAACGTCTGACAAATAAATTTTCAGTCTACCGTATTATACGAAATTATATATTATTCTCTTTGGTGTCATAGCGGGTTTTATGGAATTTATCCAGATGTCAGGTTCTCTCGCGGCTTAATTAACTCATCCGCTATTAACTACTCCGATCGTGCTTCGATACGCTTTCTCAAACATCTAGATTTAAAGTCATTCGATATTTTTTAATAGAATTACACAGCTATGATTAGCCTGCAATATGCGGTTGGTCAACGTTATATTCGTTCCGACCTCAATTTCATAATTCTATTATCGTACAGAAATAACTTAACGAACATCAGTATCCAATTATGTCAACTTGTTCATTAGAAATTATTATAATCTGCATCTATAAATCGGAATACGATATAATATCGACATTAATTAAATACAATGGATCTTCCTGAAAGCACAGTAATGAGGTAATTGCATGTGTACAATTATAATACAAGAAAGCAGAATATTCTCACGGATGATAAGATTGTTAAATAATATGATGCAACAACAACGTTACTATTATATGTGGAATATGCGGCAATGGCTGCGTATTCTACGATTTCCGAGGAAGCCATATTCACTTCTACTATCTGGTCTATAGATATCTTCTCGGCGTGACGCGATAACGGACCATCGCGAGCCGTACAACTTCGTCGATCGAAACTTCCCGTTCCATCTACTCTTTACTCATCGTCAACACGTATGAGGTAACTGAGAATCGTCCGCTGATCCGTTCCCAGTGGACGCCAAATGAAAATCGGAAAAACTACCGGCGAGACGAATTTAATCGGGAAGTATGTGTGTAAAAGCGCCATGTAATAACCGTGCATTATCACATAAATCGGAACTACCAGGACTGTTCGAGTTACTTTGACACTTTTTGTGGTCGTATGTTTTAAAACATTATGCTTTGCGGAAATAATATATCCTCTGATACTACTGTGTACCACTATATCACTTGATTTAGACGTCCCAAGAAAACATCTCGAGGGCGAACATCTTTTTTCTTCTTCGTAGTCTGTTAATAAATATAAAAAGAGATGATAAATTCTTATATAAAAAATATACATATACATTTAAAATTTATTAATCTTTTTTTCAATTTTTAAAAATTACAAACCATTTAACATCTTTTAAACAAAAGTTATTTAATTTTAGTGTAGAATTATAATATAGGAAACAACATGAAAAAAATCGGCTTGAATTTTGTTCGATAGTTGTAATCATTTTATTACTGCGTATAATTTATTAAGTATTTATTATTGCGTATTTTACGAGCGGAAAATTGAGATGCACATACACACGCAAATACGGTATAGAAAATGCCGTGCGATAAATGTGGCGTGTTGCGTGTTGGATTTGGTTTTACAGTAGTTACGCGAGCACAATCTAACAGGAGTATCTGAATTTGCCTAAAAGCCTCGCCGGATAGTATCTGGACGCTGCGCGTTCGCTACGGTCCATGCAATCCTCATAGTTCGCATCGCGAGATCTCCGACATACGGACTGCACACTTCGGTCAACTATTCCCGGTACGGGAATCTCCTTCGCCTAGTGACGCATAGCCGAAATCTGATAGTTACCGCCGTGGAATGAATATGCGATACGCGCGCGATGTCCATACTGACGCGTGCCCGGCAAGTAAATGCCCAAGTTCCATCAAGTGCCTGTATTCGGTAACGCATATATGTATGTGCGCGAGTACCAAATGGATAATACGCGTTTTGACTTGGATCACCAAATCTCGCTAATTAGTGCTGTGCGGTCACGATACTAATCACACTTAGAGATAAATCGAACCATCGAATACTGTTGGGAATTGACCTGAAAATCATACACATCAGCTTGATCGGGGATAGAATAAAAAATATGACTCTAGCAGAGAGGTGTTCTTGGAAACGTATGTTTTTTTAAGAAGTTATTGCTATGCGAGTTACCACTAGGCAAAAAGAAAAAATAAATTTTGCTGAATTTTTTGTATTTTACAACAGACTACCGTAGACTTTGAAAAACCATAAAATTGTAACTTCTATATTCGTTCTGGGGAAAACTAAAATATTTTCAACTTTGTTAGAATTTCTATTTAATTTTTATTTAATTTAACTATAAAAAGAAACATATATATTTAACGCGATATTTATGAAATGTATCTTTCATATGTTATAAATGTAAAATAATTAAGACTGGCACACGTGTAATTGAAATTTTAATTTGAAATGCAGTCTCAAAATTTAGAAACATCAATACAATCGATATCTACTAAATCACATTTCAAGAGAATGAAAACATATTGAAATAGACTGAACGGTGACTTTTGTTTGACGAACGTCGAACGAAAAAAATTGTAGCAGCCAGTTTTGATCCGTTTAATAATAGAACGTGTCAATTACAAGAGCTCCATTTGCGAGTTTACACCATGTACGAATATGTACTTGTACAAAAATTTGAAAACCAGTTCCTATCGCCGAAATATCGAGAGTACAATTGCGATTTGCATCGGCCTGCCTCTCGACAAAAAATATGCGCACCCGCAGTGCGTCGAATAATGGTGAGAAAAAAGAATAGAAGGTAACAAAAAAAAAATGAAGTAGAGCGAATGTCGTACTCGGTGAATCGCCGCGGACCCTTCTTCACGCGAATGCATTTCAAGCATAACGCGCTCGTGTATTATGCGTTCGAATAAATTTGAATGCGAATGGAGGTGCAATAAAAAAAGAGGAAGAAGCGAAGAAGAGAGAGGAGGAACGAGACGCGAGAAAAAACAAAAGAAAGGATACATCGCGAGTAATTTTGACGGGCTCGACACGCATGCGACGTATATTTCGAAACAAGAAGAAATTGAGATAAGTCGACATCTCTCTAGACAACGATCGGGAACTGTCAATTAATCGATCAGTGCTACTTGGGTTCACATTCCTCTTTACCGGATCCTATCTTTTAATTGGAAGGACAGCACATCGGCCAACCGACTGTACGGCCGATTGGGCGGATTAGCCGGTTCTCTTGACTTGGAAAGATCAATAAAAGCTGCCCGAGAGCTACAGTCCAAACCATGTTTCCCGCTGGCATCACCGACCTTATCGTCGCCATCACGGTGCTTCGCTGGAAAATGGCATCCAGTGCGCGTCAATATTTTTCTATGCCACCGTTGCGGCCAGAAAGACGAAGCGGATCGTTGACTTATCTCTACTTTCTACCTTCATCTGTTTCACGCGAGCACCTCTTCTTTTTCACTAAGGGCTAATTAATTATCCTGATCGTCAAAGTTTCCTCGCTTGTGACCTTTTCGGAGAAGTAAATTTTTTATTAGACTCTTTCACGTGTCGCGAGTTAAAAGATTAGTAGACTGGAAGGATAAAGGGAACGCGAAAATGACTGATAGAGAGGAAAAGGCCCATCGTAATGGCGAGTGTCAGCCATTGTGTCGAAATGCAAATCGCTCGATAGCCAGCGGCGGACGGAAATCATGGAGCATCTATGTGTGAGGCATCTCCCTGCGTCGCGACGCGTCGCGACGCGTCGCGCGTCGTGTCGCGGGAAAAAGCTTTCTTTCTGTGGTACTGCTACCTCTTCACCGCTCCGCGCTCTCATAGAGGAATCTGACTCGTCAGACTGGTTTATTAAATTTTCACGGTACGGCGGACACGTTTAATTTTACTTTGTATTGATTTTACCACAGAATGGGAATACGGTGCGGACGGACGATGTAATTCTTTTCCACAGTCTGCGCGGAGAGTTGAACCTCGCACACAATGTGCGACGATACGAAGCTTCAATCGACAGTGTACCCAATGAAAATTGACTCGTCCGCGCGTCAATCAATCGATTAATAGTCGAAAAGTACACAGCGCGTGGTTGCGAAAGCCACCGGTCGTTTTGTGCCGAGCGCAAATGTATATTACGTG
The DNA here is from genome assembly GCF_001594075.2 of Trachymyrmex cornetzi. Taxonomy (NCBI): domain Eukaryota; kingdom Metazoa; phylum Arthropoda; class Insecta; order Hymenoptera; family Formicidae; genus Trachymyrmex; species Trachymyrmex cornetzi. The sequence goes on along the minus strand of NW_017296680.1, from coordinate 814,117 downwards.
AAAATCGCTGTGGAAATATTTACAATATCCCGCGAATCGTACGAATTTGAAAAATTATTTAAAAACACTGGACATATCAATAAAAGTCTATCAATAATTAATGGTCTGCTGTGACTGTCGATCCGCCTGCACAATCTTCGCTTCGCCGAGCTATTCCCTCCTCTCATTGTCAGATAAAGCGTTCCGAAACATGTGTGTAGTCGAAGCCATCTCGATTGGACGATAGGTTTTCGAAATTAGAAAATACCAGCACGCCTTGGCCAAGAAACAATTATTTGTTGCAAGCGTCTCATGAAGTACGTGCAACGCCTCGATGAAACTGTTACTGTACACTCGTACTGTATATCCGTACGTCCGTAAAATGTCGTGCACGTTTCTGGCGTTTCAGTTTGTTCTCATACAAGACCGAGAACCGAGTGCCTTGGAAGCAAGCCGGCAAGATAGGGATAAAGTTTTGATAAATATCTTTTAAGATGTATCACAATGATAGCACCTCGCGTCGGTATATCTAAAATTATATTGTAACCGTAGGATTTACACAGCTTCTTGGATACACTTTCTTGGATAAGAATCGATAACGTTTCGTTAAATCTTTAAAATCGTGATAGAAATTTAATGGATATCACGACACGCAATGTATAGACATCAAATCTTGCCGACTGATCGAGACTGCGGTACATTGGCATACATTCGCATATTACCAAAAAGCGATTATAAGCCGAGAAATGAGAGATTATAGCCTGAGATATAGTTACGTGCTTCAGACACGCTATGCTCACATGGACTGTTTTTCGAGACAGCATAATGGAGATGTAGCGTAACATGCCTGTGCTTATTTTAATGAGAGTCCAGCCAGTGGAAACTTTTCCCGATAACATTGCCGGCTCCGTCGAGCTTTTAAAGTAGTTGAGTCGGTTTGTGATTTATGGCTGATACAATAAGTCCGTTTCTCTCCACTTGAATATATATATTTTTTTAATTAATATGAATGAAACGAGCAACGTATAATTTCCGGATGTGATTACTTAATAGATACAATTACATTTCCGTATTTCGACAGTCTTCGATACATGCGTTTCCTTCGTTTGGCAGGTTTATTGAGAGAAATTGTGTCGATATATTTTCTATTGGAAGACGTTCGTTAAAACATTATTATTAATACTAACGCGTATATACGAAACTAATTGTTCGGACAGTGCGCCATTATATATTGAAATGTGATAACATTAATTTCGTGCAATTAGTTGTCCAAATATAAACTATTAATTGTCTAAATATAAATATAAACTATTGTGCCGTAATACATGCGTAAAATCACAATTTTTAATAAAATAGATTGAATAAGTCATCGACATAATGATATTAAAACAATTAGTTTCATGACTGTACGTAATATTGTGCAATAGCTTTTATCTCTTATTTTTTATATTACTTTATCGAACCTTTGTTTCTCACTGGAATATTAATTCCAATCTCGATTCGAATCTTGGAATTTTTTTTACATTATCACCGTAATAATAGATGACAATAGGAAGCCTTGGGCACGTAGAAAATTAGTTCCGAGCATTACTGTAGGAATAGTTGTCAGTATGGGTCGTCGTAACGTCGTTGAATAATGCATTCTCCGTTACAGCAATGATATTTACAAATGAATACTTTAAAATACAGACGTAATTCTTCGTAATAAAAGCAACAAATTATTCATACGAAATGCAAGATGTGATTCCCTTTTATGCTTTTTACATCAAAGCAAAAGCGCGTTTGCTTCTACCTCTTCAACAAATTATTCATACGAAATGCAAGATGTGATTCCCTTTTATGCTTTTTACATCAAAGCAAAGCGCGTTTGCTTCTACCTTCTACCTCCATCATATATAAAAGCGTGTTTGCTTTATTTCCATATAATCCAATATCTTTCTCGATACCTAAAGCTACGCAAACACAATAAACACACCAATACACCTCAGTGCACTGTGTCGGACGAAAAAGATAGTACTTAGCTTCTAACGCGTAATGACAACACGATTGAGCGACCGTATCGTTAATCTCACGCAAATGTGTCTTTACGAAATATTATTCAGAGAGCTTGCAGTATTATATGTGCGCGCACGCGACGCTAGATAATTATCCCCATGTAAGATCCCTCCCCGTTCTTCAATAATCCCCGTAATAATTAGAATCGAAACATGAACAAGAGTGTCCTATTAATTTCATTTAGTAATTTTATTTAGTTACCATCTGATAATAATTAATAATCCAAATAAATGCCGCTCGCCTTTACGTAATTTCGATTAGAATATTCAAATAAGTTACTTCGTCCAATTTAAATTCTTTCGTCGGCGATCTCAGAAAGTTAGGTCACTAAAATTAATTAACATGTTATATTTATATTACTGTACTTCATCTAATTACAAATAGCAATTAAGGGCCGAGAAGAAAACGTTTGTTATGCAAACATAGTTGTGTCACTAGTTTAAATGCATACAGAAAAGAGACGTTGTTATTCCCCTTTGAAAGATCGTGTCGGCGCGTTCCACAAAGGATCTAATTAATGATATTAAGACTCCGTATTATCAGATTAATTGAACGATCTCTCTTCTGTTGTCGTTTCCGCCTTGTTACGTTGTTACCTCGTTACGAAATTGCGGTTTTTATTGATAACAAAACCCGCAATTTGGTAACAAAGTAATATGGCGAATCAATAAAAAGTACGAAGATAACGCGTTCTGTTTCACCGTTCACGATTTTTTACCTCTCTCTACTACGAATTCTTTTTATATGAATTACAATAATGAAATAACTCTTTTCAAGAGAGATTTTTTTTTATGAAATACGAATTAATAATGAGACAAAGCGTACTCTATATTGTATTCGTATTCATTATGCATAATCATAATAAAATTTCATAATAAAAATTTCAAAGGTCTATAGTATATTCTGAAAAAAAAGGTAGCCACTGAGATTTAAGAAATAAGCGAATCGATCGATCACGATCGAGAATTTTAGTCTTACGACAATTTTCGACTATGATTGATCGATTCGTTTACCGTTTAAATCCTACTGTTTACGTTTTCTATACGCTACAACCTTAACGAATTGTAGATACAATATATACACAACGTATATTGACAAAAGAAAGAGTGTTATTTCACAGGGCCTGGGTAGCTTAGTGGTAAAAGCAATCGCCCGGCAAGCGAAAGATCCGGGTTCAATTCCCGTTCTAGTCGATCGCGCTTGATATCTCCTCTTCCTCCCAAAATATCGTCCTTTCTCATCGATGGTACAAGCAAACCAGGTTGGTACCGTTGTCTCGCAATGCAAAAGGATATCAGGGTGTGACTCTGGATAGCTTAAGTGGTAAAAGCATTCGCCCGGAAAAAAAAAGATTTGATTCTATCGAAATCATACCCACGCCCAATATTTTTTTTTTCACTCCTATAAGAGATAAGATATCAAAATAATTTATTTTCACGCATACGTACATACATTTTGTCCCTCTCTACATTTTTATTAAATTAACGTGTAAAAAATGAAAACAGTAATATACGAATGGCATTAAATCTTCTTCATACATTATACATTTATGCTCCAAATCAATTATTTATACATATATTACCCTTGTATGTATCTGCAAACTACACTCTCACGCGAAAAAACTTAGCTTTAGTTATTTGCCTATTACAAGAGACGAGCAATAACGGAAGAAGCGCCACATAAGAAAGGGAAATGTCGGAAAGCGCGTGTTATATCATGTGGTATAATTTCGGGGAACTACCCTTTTTAATTCCCGCTGCTCCAGCGATTACGTCAGGAAGCGCTAGTGTATTCGCGCATTACTTCTCATTTCTCCGAGATTTATTTGACACCGCGTGTCGGTGAATATCCGCGTGCCTTCGTATTCGAAAATAGGTGCATATTTCATGGTACATTTCGCTCTCTCATTTTCGAGGATTATCCGATTCTTAGTCCTTTTTTATATTCTCCTACGTTTGTTTGTTCTATGCGTGTACGAATAAATATTACAATACGGACACGATCGTCTATTTTGAAAAAATTAATATTAAGATAATATCTCGACGAGAGCAATATATAAAGCGTCTATTTGGACAAAATTTAACTATCTTATATATTTAAATGTAATAGTAACATTTTGTAGTCACCGTACGTTACCACAAATACCATGGTGTGTCACGTTATCAAATTATTAACGGAGACATTTTGCTTCCACCAGCCTAGATTCAACGTATCTCGTCGTTTTCTTCGGCGTTTACATCTGAATTTTCCATCATCCCTCTGAACTCCCCGATGCACTTGGCGCAAAGTTTCCACTCACCTCTAGAGATTGTAAACAGTATAATAATGGCCGTTCTTATTACAGGCTGGTACAATGGGAGTTTCGGGAAAACTTCTGAGATTTGCCATTCCTCAGCATTCTAATTAGTAATGCTAACGAAACTTCGCGGAATAATGAACGCTGAAGCAGTATTGAATCAAGTGCTGTCGCATGTATTAACACGTATCTGTGCCGCTGTTCACATTTTGCCAGCAAGTGAAGGTTTCTCTCGTTGTTTGCCTTACTTAAATTAACACGGAACGAGGGCGATCCGATGAAAGTGAGAAGACACACGCAAAGTATCGTTTGTTGCTAACGTTGAGATATAACGTATAAGCTTAATTAAAATTTTTAATAAAGCAAAACGGGTAAGAAAATAAAAATATTTAAAAATCTGCTCTCTCTCTCTCTCTCTCTCTCTCTCTCTCTCTAAGAAGAAAAAGTAGAATTAGTTCACAATGTCAGCAAGGACAAACCATTATTAAAGTCGAGGGGGTAACCACTAGCTGAAATATTGTCCCACAGATTACATGATTTCATCTGATTACAAATAATTTTTTTCACTACTATGAAGTAATTTGTTAAAATATACGATTTTATTTAATATTATACAATGTGATTTCTCGTGGTTGCATATATAATTATCGGATTATACATAGAGATTTTATATAAATTTTATAATGATTTCGAGGATTCTGTCCTACGATTACATTAAGTGGTTACCCCCTCGATTAAAGTATACTTACGTAATAATCTTTAGTAATCTTATTTCTTTTTTACAAAAGCGAAATGTATTAAATATTAAAATTTTCATTACGTAAGTAAAATATTTTCAGCATGTTTACACAAGCTATAATGATCTCGTGCCATAAGTAAAGAGGACACTGATAAGTAAATACGTAAGCGTGATAGTGGAGGTTCTCTATGTCTAACAGTCCATTTACCTCGGATGTGCCGAGTTCTTGTCATCGTCAAGTATTTTCGTTCTACCCAAGTTTGTGTTCGGGCACCGGTTTTTGCTCTTCAACCTCAATGGATGTGTCGATCTATTAGGTCGACGTGGTATTAGCTTCTCCCAGTATCATCGAATAGCTCTTTACCTATTCTTTTTCAATGAACGGAGAAGAAATTTTGTGGATGCACGATAGAGAGAATCGATGCCGGATAGCGTATAGGAATTAAAAAATGTTGGGCGAGAAATTTCCTTTCCTCGTGTACTTTTATCGACGCGAGGTAATACGGTAATTCTTGCGCTACAATACATGTAACAATTATTGTACCTGGAATGAAACCGGAAATTCTACGAACAAATAGCATTTGTTCGTAGAAGGGGAAGTGAGGCTTCGCCCGAGCCAATAAACCGTATTTTCGCGGTCTGCTCGTCCGCTCAAACCAGATTATCGATACTTCGATTATTCCACTTACTGCCTTAACGATGTTATTGTTTGTTCAATCAACGATATTATCTGGACAATCGTGCAACTAACCACACAGCAGGGGTCCGCGTCGTGCCCCTGACAGTTCTCTTTTCTTATATCCCTCTCTGCCCCGCTCTTGTCAAAAAGAACGCAAAGACAATACAGACAATGTATGCCGGATTAACGGAAAGGTTTACAGAAACAGTGAAAGAATGTGCGCGGGTATTTTTAATTGAATGTTGCCTCGTGAAAGAGTACAATCGAAAATCGATGCAACGCGCATCGTAAATACGTGCACTTTGCCAGTGGCTTTACACGCGATACGTTACGTGTAAATTTTACATCTCCCTCTTCATCTTCTTTTCTGCAGAAATTAAAAATAATATGGATTAACAGCATAATCATAATAATATAGCCAATTTACAGAAATATCAAAAGCACATAACGTATGTGTATTTTCGATTAAACGTCGTGTCGCGAAAATACAATCGGAAATCGATAAAATACGCGGCAGCGGCGGAGTAAACGTATATACTTGGCCAATCGCTTTATGCGCGAAACCGTGAATGTTACGTTAACTCGGTATGGAAATATATCTCGTATTTCTTCGTGCCGCCTTTCTAAGAGGTTTCTCTAGAAAATTTGCCAGATGCGGCTCTGGGACGGTTTCGCTCGCTCGCTCATGGTCTCCGTGGGCATCCACGGAAGAGAGAGAGGGTTTGTATCAAAGGACCTTTCCTTATATTACTACCTAAGAGGCTTCCTTCAGTAGATTATGGCAACGTCGCGCTATTGCAACTTCCTATAAGAAGCTTATAGCTCCTTGCTATCAGAGACATTGCCGAGGAAAGCGATCATGCCTTTTGCCTTGACGGACACTATCAGGTATCGATGCTGTCAATGCGAATATATATTGCCGAGTGCTTGATGCGGTGAGACCGCCGCTTTAGACCTGGACATGCAATTAATCGCGAGTTAATCAAATTAGCGGCTATTGTCCTTGGGAACAGTTGGGACCGCGATCGAAGTGTCAACCGCAGAGGGGACGACTCTAGAGATAGTTTCCGTGTAACAATTTCAACTTCTATCACATTCCATATTGTTTTCCCTCCCTTCAGCCATCTCAAAGCTCAATATTTTTAAGCTTATTCTCGAATAGAAATGGTCTGTTTATAATGCAAAAAGAACTTCACTCTGACACTTTTCTGCTTTTAAAATTTCTAAAGTATTGCGCATGTACTTTCAAATGGCTCGAAGGTCTCTTTTATTTATGTACGCCAAAGTGTTATAACCGAAAGTTATTTACTCGACTAATTATTACTCCCCAAGAACTTGAACAATTTTTTAATTCGATAATTCAATGTTTGGACTGATAGGGCGATGACAAATAATTCGCAGCTCGCTGTTTGATTCTTTATCATTTATCGCATCTGATCTTGCGTTTTTAAAACAGATTCACTCGTGCCGCGCCGACGCGACGTACGGCGGTAACGAGGAAATATCGTTCCATGAATCGATCCGCGGCGTGAAAAGGTCACCGAGAAGGGGTCGTCGCTTGTCGAACGTGGCGAATGCCGTGTCGATTATACCGAGCAATGTGGCCGCATGAATATGCGCCCCAAACGAGAAACACCAGGATTTTGTGATACTCTATAACATTCGGCGATGTACAACGAGTTGCGTACTTGATCAAACTTGAATTTTGATCAAACTTGAAAAACAAAGCGATGTATTCATAGAGGATAATTCAGCATTATCGTAATTCTTGCAATATATCTCAATTTTATTTACGACTTATCAGTGAAAATCAACGTCCATGCGAGTACCTTTCAAGTACTTTTATTGAATCGTGATGTAGAAAAATTAACGTAGCTGCTTGTAAGTTGATGCTTTTTTTTCAAATTTAATTTTTATATTGGACTACGCGATACTTGAAAATCTATGAAGATATTTAAATGTCACAAGCATTTGATGTACACATGATATATCTACATATATATAGATATGTAAATATGGATGTCTCAACCTCATAACTTTTTAATGTCAAATTCCTGATTCGGAGACGAAACTCCTGATACCAAAACGTCATAACTTTCAAATAGGAAGCGTTCAACTACGGCGAATCTGTACGACGAAAGTTTGTACGCCCAGATTTGGTGCGCCGCACATATTGCCGGTGCATGGTGTGCTATGCAATGCTTCAGGAAGACGTGGAGGAAGCTCTCATCTGACGACCTGTCTGCTGATATCGACATAATTCTGCGTGGAATAATTTTGAAGTCTTCAGCGCGTATCGACTTACAGACTGATTATTAATACAAAAATATCGGAATATTATTCTAATTTAATACTTAATGAACGTAATATCGACGTACAATTGACATACTTATTTTCCTATTGTAAATGTTTCATCAATCGATACGAGAAATGCAATTATCTATTATCTCTTCGATAAGGTAAAACAAGTGAAATATTTCGACATATCGACACGTTTTACTTAAAGTAATTTGTATTGATTTACTTAATATTTTTAAAGGACATTTAAAGGATATTCGTTACGATGAAGCATTAATATTAGTTCCTTTATATTAAAATCATTTTGGGAATATGTTATTGAAGAATACGATGTATCTGAAATATTTGTTTATGTAGAAAATAATTATCGTACATTTTATTTCCGTTTAATAATATACTTATAAAGAGAATAGAATATTATTAATTAATACTACAGTAGAAGCAATACCAAAACAAATATAACCGATTTTATTAAAATTATAATTACTACAACCTTTAGCTTATGATGCATAAAATTGTCACAATATTATTTTATAATTATTTTACGTTTTACTACTTATTATAGAAATTGTATTATTATAAAAGCATTTTAACTCGCAATGCAATAATTTGATTCTTCGAAATTAATATTTTGCTTGTTTTGGTTCCATAACGTTACTTTTACATCTGCACTTCTGTTAACTTTTCATATGTTTATAATTTTTGTTTTAATTACATTCATAGTTGTAGAATATTTACCAAAGAGAAGAAAATTTAATTTAATATACTTTTGTCAATTATTGCACCGTAATTTTCAACTGGAATAACAACTGATTATTCTTTTTTAACACACCACGCTTAAATAATCAAATGTTTATAGCATACTAATAAAATATTAATAATTCTTTTTTTTTTTAAATAACGTTATTTTACACTTAATTTTAAACATTTTAATCTCTATTCGTAAGTCTTTAATATTCGATCAACAGTCGCGGCAATGCTATACAATCTTCTAAATTATTAAGTTTACTTTCATGTTCTGATATCGCATGCCATGTGCGATTTCTTCGCACATGAGTGGCGTCTATATTCTGGAGTGGAAGGTGGACGGATTGCGATCCACGTACGTCGTCGTATGATGGTATAACAATGCGGTATATAACTCCCATTCCACTCAACATATCAACATAGCTATCGTAGCTGTATCTCGCGTTATATGCGCGATACAGAATTGCTGCGATCTTAAGGTTTGAGAGTTTAAACTTAATTTTCTCTCTTTTCCGTCTCTCCACTCCGCTTCTCTTCTCATTCGTCTCGGCGGAATGTTGTGGCTCTTTCCCGAAATAGGTTGTACCGTATATAGGATGTGGACGCGAGTACATACGTAAAGCCTTAGTAAAGGAGACCATTTTCTCCCTGGCCCGTCCATACGTCTAAGCTTCCTACGATACTGTAGCGTATATGACAATTTAAGCATCTGGGTCAGATAGGCACACACTCTCTCTCTCTCTCTCTCTCTCTCTCTCTCTCTCTCTCTCTCTCTCTCTCTCTCTCTCTCTCTTCGGTATGATCATTCCATCACGGTGCAAATATTGAATTTGCATGGTCCTCTTGTTTCTGCAATGCAGATGTATCTACTCTCAAAAGTGTGTGCGCGTGTGTGTGTGTGTGTCCACTGCTCGCCGCTCGTACGTATACGCGTCATGTACGACGACGTGGCGACATCGTTTATTGCTCTTTGCAATGGGTTCGTACAACCTATTGTATCAAACTCCCTGTCTAATGAAATCTGATTCGTGAAAACGAATTTTCTCTCGCAGCGCAGAAAATATTACCTGCGGGGCGATTCGAAAAGCCGTACTCCTCGACTTATATAGATAGCGTTATCGATACTTTGTTATTTGCAACTATAAGTATCGAGATGTTGTAAATCTGCAGATTCATGAAATCTGATACTGATCGTCGGTTTAATATACTTTTATGATTACAAACAGCCGTCGTTGAAGTAAATTACTTTTGCATTTTTTACAAAATTAAAAGATTTTTATGTCCTTTGACACCGTTAAACATATTCGAATTAAATGCGAATGATGTTGAAGAAGATATAATACGCGCTAGTAAGAGCCGCGAGCAGAGATAAAATGTGCACAGAACCAGACGCATAACGTGCGCTATGTTCTTGACACACATATCCCTGTCTTTGAAAATATATTTTCATATTACGACAAAAATATGAGACTTTCAAGGATTGTCGACGTAAAAGTACGTCCCTGCGACACGCACACGCGTTCGCGCTTCCCTTTGAATAGGAATTTTTATATCATAACGAGAATATCTCCCCCCTCCCCCCCTCCCGCACTCCTGAAATGTCGTCTGAGTGAAATTGTGGCATTGCTCGCTCGTACATGGATATTTGCTTTCGCAAGCATCCGCGATTACAGCGATTGTGCGGTACGTAGCTACATTACGCGCCGACGAAATCGACGGTGGAATGCGAAAACGACATATTCGATATTCGGCCACGTGGCGAGATACGATGTAAGAATTTTCCCATATGAAGTCCTCCCAGCGAGCAAGGATGTGCAATAAAACGATTTCAGATATGCGTGAATATTTGAACGTCGCTACAAACGTCATGATCTAAATATTCGAACAATTTGAGTAAGTTGAGATCAGATAAGAGAATAGCGTCAAATAATTCAGATATTTCAGATGTAAGATATTTGTTTTCTATAGCTGAACGATCCTGAGAAAAATTTCTGATTGAAAATAAACGAGTAAAGTCTGATCATGTTAATCAAAATTCCAGACGTCGTAATTAGATCTCGGGTTATTTTGACACACTATAATTATAATAGATTTAATTATAAAATTCTCATTTGTGTGTGTTCATTTTCCACCACAATTCCAATTAAAGACCAGACTTTTTTTCCAGCGCGCATTTTTATAACTTGAAGGGAATATAGGTGTATGCTTGATATTTAGCGAAAACAAAAAAATTCTAATACAGTTTAGAAAGCAGCAAGAAAAAAATAAACTTATTATTCGCGCGCGTACAATAACCGTTACAAGAGAAAAAGGACAATTGCGATCTTATCCACCATATAACGACAACAAAAAAAAATCAACATTGCAAATTGATCATACATTCATTATCTCGTCCATTTTCTCACGTTGGAGAAATAGATTATTTCGCGACGCAATAAGAGTTGACCGAATGGGATCAAAACGGTATCGAAAATTTTCCGAAGCGATAACAGCAAGATTTTTTCTCATAAAATAAACAGAAATCGATGCACTTTACGTTGGTCCCATTAGTCAATTAATTCCAAAGGGAACGTATCCGTTGGAAATGATTTCGCACGTCCTATTTTGATCGATGAGAAGAGTTCCGTTGTTGCATCTTGAATTTTCGCTTCCGGGGTGGGGATGTATCGTTGCTTGCCGCGCATCAGGAATGCACACTGCACGGGCAGTATATACAGCATTATACACTTGTATATGCAACGGTGCACATAGGCAATGTTGATTGTTGCGTGAGTATACAATGCGGCGCGTTACAACAGTTGGTTGTGTCCTGGAAAGGGGAACGTTTGACAGTCTTCGACATCCCGTGAATACTGATACGAACAAACGGGACCTCCAAATAGATTTCGCGATAATAATCCGATTTTCTCGAAGAATGCACACCGCGAAGGGAGGCGGCGAGGATGAGGCAAACGTGACGGTTTACCTTTAGAACCAGATTGTTTGCCAACGTCGCAAGAAGGCTACAGGAGAACCTCTGTGCAATTTTGACGATGAGGATAAAAACACCCTGGAACTATGATTGTCAGCTACTTAAACGCTGCGAGAGATAATCCTAAAATTCCTAAGCCGAAGTAATTTCTGCGAAATCGCGACCATTGTGTCAGGATATAATAAATCGAGTCACGATAAGCGTAAATGGACGAAATTCGCTTCTCTCTAACTTGAACTTCATTACGCAAGACTAATGCGCTCTCGTAACTTTACGTCACTTTCGTCGTGCCCTGTTTTTAGGTGACAAATATTCCATTCTGTGATGACGATGGGTCGATTTCGTCGTGTGACTTTGGATGTGTTAGCACAACCGCTGCGCAGAGTTAAGGAACTACTAATGGCTTCGTTAATACTAGCCGTCGAATCGGCGATGGAATAAGGCTTAAATTTGAACCCGTACCGGAGATGGAGGAAGGGGTATCCCTGCGGTATAATCTCGACCTTCTCTTCGTGGATCGAAGGTTAAGCCTCTCCTCCACTCCATCCCTGGAGCCAATCAAAAATTAGGTTGCACCTATTCATATGACCTGCGCGCTGCAAGCGCGAAGGTTGCACACTATCCGCGTTAAAATATACAAACCGTCCCAACAGAATTGCAATCCTGAGTTCGAGATTAGTCGACCTTTCTCGCCCTTCCTGACCTATTTATATCTCAGTTTTTTTTACCTTGAACGGACTACGATTAATATTGAAAAGATTAGGGGGAACAATAATGATCAATGTTATATTTATCAATTTTCAGCTCGGTTATTAAATTTTTCAAACTGTTTGAGAAAAAGATATCAACGAGAATTTATAAAATTCCCAATTGATTTCTTGCACGATAAAATATTCTAAACGTAAAAATCTGCGATAAATAATGACTTTTAGCCAAATTTTTCGTCGCGAAAACATTAAATTTCAATGCACGAAAGAATTTGTGTTCAAAGTAAAATATGCTACTATGTTGGAACACATTCCATACATAATAAAACATACCGCGCGCGGTCGCAAATCCGATTCCATCCTACAAATCCATCGCATGATGTTCAAAATGTAGGAACATCATAAAATAGCAATGCTATAAAGCAAAATGGTTATTCAATGATGGCTATTTCAATATTGTGTATATCAAATTGTCAGCTTTCCAAATTTAAATTATGTATAAGGTAAATTTATGTACCATAATTCCTTCATCTCGATTAATATGGCCGTAGATCTTGATGTAGTTCGGAATAAAAATATATATTTGCCTTTTACCATTTAAAAATTAAGTACTATCGAAATAATATTAGAAAGAAAAGCTTGAGACATCGAGAAACATACTGGAAACTATAAATTTTTTTTCGACGCCAAGTTAACGGAATGATCGATCATCAAAGTACTTGATAGAAAAATTTTATTAAACCCAGATTCTTTTAAACAAAACCCCCCCCCCCCCCCAAAAAAAGGGAAAAAAATGAAGCGAGCTCTTGAGATATAGTGCGGATAAACGGAGCGGATGCAGAAAATTGATTCCTGCATTCTTGATTCTACGGCACCCTCATCACTCTTATCCGTTGCAGTGTCAGCTGCAGCGGCATGACGAAATATTTTCCGACTTTGTCGGGGGAGTATCGAAAATCGCGATAACCATTGAATACATCCCATATACGTGTACACGGTCGTAGGGTTATATTTAGATAGTCGTGCGACCGGCGAACAAGCGCGCACACAACACGCATTGGGACACAGACGTATATATACGGCGGGCATACACATATTGCAGCGTATGCCACATCGTGTGTTTGCATATGTGTACACACATCGCGTCGCGTCGAGTCGCGTCGGCCACATGTATCCGTGCGCATGTATCAACGTTCCCAGAAACACGTTACACTGACCCAAGGGACTCGTATCTTTGATACTGGGTCATCCCATGACAAATTGATCGGTGACGTTGCGCCGTTGAGCTTCGGCATGAGTCTTCCACGCTCGAACGAGGAAGATCCTTCCGAGGGACATGTACGATGCGGTGGATTATACCACCGCTAGGTGTGAGATCCGCTAGATCCGCGTCTAGGCTGTGCTGGGTAAATTTCAGAGGTGCAGCACTGATACCATTATATGAAATACGTTAAGCCTGTGGGGAAATATGGAGCCTATAGGAAAATGATATTTGCGACAAATATTTGGCATTTATGTACAAATAGCAAACGCAATATTTATAAAATTTATTTTATTTTATTTCCGGCACAAATAAACGTGAATTTAATTTGCGTTTAAGCCGCAATCGTAAAATAATCGAATATTTTTAATTTTTTTATATATCATCAAATTAATTATTCCTTAGATTTTTAAATAAATTTCGCAAGTATGATTCTGGAGATGTTATATTATAGAAATCACGCCCGTTAAATATATATATATGATTATTTTAATATCATGAACGCGAGTAACGTTGCTATTAATTGGTAAACTTTTTTAAAGCGTATATTTTTTATTAGTGTGTTTATTACAATATTTAGTTTTTTGGAAACTTTTGAAACGTATAGTTCTCACATAAATGCGAGGATTGCAGTAATTGGGGAAAAATTGAATATCGCAAAACAGGATATCGAGTAATGTGCGGCAGCAACGTGAAAAATTGATTCCGAAGGTCAAATCAGGGTACCGATCGATTCGACGCGACGCGGCGTGCTGACCGAAATGCATTTGCAGAGAAACAAAGAGTATGAGAGAGAGAGAGAGAAGCATGTTCTGGAGCGTTAAAATTTCTAGCCGACGAACGCAACGCGACGTTCGACAGGCAAACCGATTCGACAAACGCTCCGTCTCGATTAGTGACTTTATTTAAATTTAAACGCTCGTTCGCCTATTCGATGGTGATTATCGCAGCTAGTAATTGCCGGGACGACATCGCGATTGATTGTTTTACGATCCTATCAGTGTGTTCTATTTTATCAGGGGCCAGCGCGGTATAATCTACGAATACGCCTACGCGCGTGTGTACGCCTGTTCGAGGCGATTTGAAATTTCCGATACTCTAGCGAATGATAAAAAGCCAATGGGCGTGATAGAAGCCGTTGGACGTAACGCGCGCGTGCGATATTTTCGTGATATACGTTTACATGTAAAATCACTGGTAGTAAAATCGCCTGGGACGTATCCCATCCAATTCCGACATGACCCAATTCTGTTTCGTAAGCTGGTGGCGTGCCTTGTCATAGACGTCACGGAATATGATAAATGTTTTCCAAGTAAATGAGTAAATTGCATTCGATACAAAATTTATTTTTACCCCTTTGCAAATTATTATGTAGAGAATAAACGGAAATCTATTCCGAGTTGTGATGTCGAGTTAACCTCCTAACGACACAACTAAAATCTTTCGATACGTCGGTCTCATTGTTAAGCGGCTCGGTTATACGCAGTAAGTTCGAGTATCTTTAGATAAATGATAAAGGTAAATAATCGTGCGATACCATTCGCGTTCATCAAAGACAGAAGAATGGCTTAACGCGGGTGAAAAGAAGCGCGCGCTTTGTGAGACCGCTTACGAACGAGAGAGAGATTGTTCGAAGCCCTGTAACGCACCGCATGATTACGGCACGTTGTCGGCGGGGGAGCGAGGGGTGCCCCAAATACGAGGCACAAGTGCAATTATTATTACGCTCGTTACTCGCATATTCCATTCAAAGCATTCGGGCGGACATTCGGCGGCAGCGACTGCCGCAGGGGTTATTATCCTATTGAGCTCGTAAGAAGCAGCCCGCGTGCGATGTCGTATGAGCCATCGTCTTACGACATCCTCTATCTGCTAACCAACGGAACATAGTGTAACAAGAAACGCTTAGCTCGTAGAGAACCCCGGTAACTTCGTCGCTCTGAGAAGCACGGCGAGAGGAAGAGAGATCCCTCTTTCTCAGGAAGAAGAGAGAGAGAGAGAGAGAGGGATGCAACTCCAGTATAACGAACGGCTTCGACGATAACATAGGGCGACGCCGAGGCGCCACGTCTGTGCGAAGACTGCGCGAGTCCCGACAAGACATACGAGAACGATACATCGTTCTCAAGAATCTCTCCTCGAGCGATTTTCAGTTCTATCGATCATTTCACCGACGACGAATAAGAACGGCGTACGGGAGGAAACGTAGATAGATGACGAAGCGGCTTGCACACAAATGAGATAGAGTGAGGAAAGTAGAAACCGAGTACCATCTTGTTCCCGTTATTAGATGACGGCAGATAGCCGATACGAATATAAACGACACGACGAAAACTAATTAGTGGTCGATCGAGCGATTGACGCGTTTTCCGTTTATTTTGCCAAGTGATAAGGAAGACTGGTAGTTACGTTAATAAACGCGCAGCTTGAAACGCCTAGAGTCAATAATAATAATTGCGCATTAAATCTATTAAAAGTACTCGTCCCAAGGAATACACCAAGTCAAGAGCAAGTAAAAATCACTTTATTTTGACGTTATGAAAGTACAAAATGATTTATTATAAAATTTGATTGTTCATTGACGTTAAGAATTGAAATAAAGTAATTTTGATTTTTCGTTGATTTTGGTGTGTTCCTTGAGGAGAATTCTCGATACAGTTTTTAATGTTAGCTAAAATTAACTTGCAAAATAATTTTATCAGAATTAACTTATTATTTGTGGAAAACCAAACAAAGTGCATTTATTTTATTTATAAATTTTGAATCAAGAAATACAGAATCTTAGATACCAGTGATCAGAAAACAGCCAATTAGCATTCTTCATTTTTTTGTACCGCCGAGTGAAAGGTTCAGAATCAGAGGAATTTTATTAGAAAAGGGCAAACGATCGATTCCTAAGGAACGTTTCTAATAGAAAAAACCGACAGTTAACAGATATACATCTATAAGCTATCTGTGAATTATCTAGTTCTGTATAAAGATCACGGCTCCTTTTTTATCTGATACGATCGCCCATTTTAATACTCCGTAAAACGCTCCGCGCGATAATTATGAAGACGTAGTATATTTTCACGACAAAACTATATTACGGTCGTAAAAAAGCTTCCCTCATAATGGCTATTCCATATGTGCTCTTAGCCACATACACATGCATACATGTGTGTGTGTGTGTAGAATGTATCCCCTCCATTCTTGCCTCCAATACTAAATTGCCGGCACCCGGCAATACTTTTATCGCTTCTTTTACGGCACCGACCTCCTTGCCTTCCAACTTCGTTTTTGAATCCGATGGGACTATAAAAATAAATTAGATAAGACGAAGTAAATGAGTAAGGAACGACGGCGGCCTATATACTTGTTAAAAACGACATAAAAGAGAAAGACAGCATACTAAAAATTCGTGAAAAAAATTTCTTCCGAAATTTTCTTTCGACATCAAGCGACGGTTTTTTGCTCCGTCCCGATTAACGCAGATCAAATATTCGATATTTCAAGATGCTTTAAGTTTAATTTAAGTTCAATTTAAATATTCATATTTTAAAATATTTAATATAGTTTAAATTTTATATTATAGCTCGGTACATATCACGTCATATACTTTCATTTCATGATATAACATATTACAAGAAATAAATGATAACCAACTTCATAATGCATAATTACATCCCATTCTTACAAATATACGTGATCGATCTAATAAATCTTTCTCATTTATTCATAGGAACGAGAGCAGAAGAGTCGGACGAAGAACAGTATCGTTAATAATTTGCCTCTCGTTGCTGATGACAATGGAGGCGAAGACAGTGGCAGCTATGAACGTGACAAACGCATCGTCCGTGGTAGTGTCGACACTGAAGCCGTTTACAACGACGGAAGTAGTTTATCAGCGATTCGCCATCGAGCCGATGGATCAAACCGCGGTGATTGGCAGCCGGGTGACGCTTCCATGCCGAGTTCTCGATCAAAAGGGGCCCATTCAATGGACCAAGGACGACTTTGGCCTAGGAGCTGTTAGGAATCTCACCGGATACGAGCGATACGCCATGATCGGTAGCGATGAAGAAGGCAAGTATAAGCGGATAAGATTATTCCGGTAATTCTGTTTTCACGCTCAAATGGATT
The DNA here is from genome assembly GCF_001594075.2 of Trachymyrmex cornetzi. NCBI lineage: Eukaryota > Metazoa > Arthropoda > Insecta > Hymenoptera > Formicidae > Trachymyrmex > Trachymyrmex cornetzi. Next base: position 796,263 of record NW_017296680.1, on the reverse strand, counting down.
CCTTCATCAACCGCGTAACATGCAGATACTGCAATTATACAAAATACAGTGTGATTTGCGATCAAGAAACTTCCTGTCTTACAAAAGAACGTTCCAAAAGTGATATCAAGAAACTGACGTTACTAGTTAGATTTTTGGTTCCAAGGCCCACTTTGGACCCAATAAGAAAAAAAATCAAGGTCTTATTATAAGTAGCTCATCTAATGGTCTTCTTCAAACCTATACAACTTTTGTTTGAAACATTTTTTTTTTTTTTTTTTTTTTTTTTTTCAAAAATGTATTGTTCTTGAGATATTTTGTGTCTACATTAAAATGGCCAAACATGTTTCGGTTCAAGTCGGATATAGAATCCGTAAGATCCCAAATTTAACTATCTAGAATTTAGAATGTCAAACGTAATTTTTCGATTGATACCGTCAATTTTTCTGCATCACCTTTTGGAATGTTCACTTTAATCTTTAGCAAGATTCCTTTTATTTTCGTTACTGGGAAAAGATTGGAAAATCCGTTTATTGGATAACTAACTTTTGGCAATTTTTTTAACTTTAGAAATAACTCGTGAAATAACGCTTGAAACAATAACTGAGGATCATCCTATATATTAATGTTTTTCGATACAATGTTGTGTGCTCTCTCGAACGCGAACTTAACCACGCTTAAATTTCCTCACAGAACTGTACTTTTTATGAGTAAAGGATTATTTAAAAATCTATACGCTATATCAACATACTATAATACGCCGCTGGCCTGTTTACTCGTTCAAATTCAATTTCCGGCCGCAAGGTATTGATTTTCTGCCGTGTCGAAAAAGTGTGTACACATTCACCCGGTTGCCCGTAGGACTTGCGCGTCATGAAAAAATATTTCACGTTACTTAGAGATTATATTCATAGACATAGCACACATAATATGCGAAGGAAGACAGAACTTGGATATATATATATATAGTAAACTCACAAAGGCAACGTTCAGTATAAAAATAGTGAGGTACATGTATATCTCATTGTCAAATGGAAATTGTAACATGATAAAAAAATGAAAAGTATACAGAGTATATTTTTTCATCTATGACTACATGTCCAAAGAATTCTGTTCTAAATATTAGAATCCCTCTTTATGCGTCGTATAAAAATATTAACAGTTATTAAATTTTTGTTTAGCGAATCAATTTAAAAGAATTTAAGTCATTATAAAAATTTTATATACGAGTATATGTAAAAATTGAAGAAAAATGTGAGCTTTATTTTCTAATGAAAAGTTATATATTTTTATTTTGACAGCCACTACCGACACAATTTCAAACAAATTATTTTGCACTGTCAAGCTTCTTTTGGTGTGAGAAATGACCTCCTTTTCAGTTGTATCATCATTTCCGCTTCACTGTATACAGCACTTCCGCAAGAGGTTCTCTTTTGTTAGCATGCTTTAAAACAAAGATGGACCCTCGCGCTCTTGTGTCGACTACGTCGCATAAAGCCGATGCAGTTCGCATTAAAAGCTACTGCGAAGTTAAATTAGTTTCCTAACGAGTTACTAAAAAATGCCGACCAACACTCGTAACACTTGCTGGTGTAGGAGTACCTATTTTACACGTGTAAACGTTTTCATAGTATACAAAATAGTCGCTGAGAATGCAGCCTAGCACTTGAGATGACATTCTTTATTGCAGAATTTTTAATATAAAGCGACACATATACTCCCGGATGAATTAATTCAAAACGTAATGGCAAAGGCAACGAGAGGATAGAGAATTCTGTCCAATCAGTAAATTGTGTCGGCAAATGAAAGGGTGATGTTCAAATAAAGACCTTCACGGTTCACGTCTCTGGCCTCAGCAGCGAGAACGCTGATGATGTTAGCGTTGCTGGTGAATAAACTCGAGAGACACAAACGCAAATAACAAAGCACACGCGAATGAAATATTCTTAATGCCGACAGCAAATCGCGGTAATAACAATGACAGAAATAGACGGCGAAAAAATTAGTGGCAGAAATGTACTGCGGCATGATTTTTCGGAATAAAACGTAAAAGTAATATACATTCGATTTTCCAATCAGCGCAGAAATTTCTTTCAAATCTATACAAAATAAAAAAAATATTATTTTAAGATTTATGTTGGACAAACGAGATTATAAAATCTTGTTGTCAAATAATTGGTGATTGTTATCATGTTTATTTCGATGTGACCAAATAGTAGACGAACAAGTAAATGAATGAACGAGTGAATAAAAAAAAAATAGCACAAGAATAACAAAGTAAAAATTGAATTACGACGAGGATCCGTAAAGACGTTCCAATTACATTAATATTATAACGGAATAATCAATGCATGATTTAATCGCGCATATAACGATAAAACGAAGCTTTTTCATGTAACGGCGTGCGAGGCGGAGCGGTAAACTGGTTTATTTCATCCGTTGTATCTCTTTCAACATATATAGATTGTCTTTCGAAGCGCGCGTATCTTTCCGCGCTCGCTGTATTCGTCATTTAATTCCGCAAAAATCAGCGCGCCGAAAGCGAAACGATCCAACGTTTATTCAATCAAAATTTGTAACGTGTTTCGCGAAGCTGTCCTGCTCGTGCGCGTCGGCATATTGAAACGCCGAAGCGGTATATACGAACGCGGCGTTTATTTTTTTATTTCTATTCGTTTTTCGGTTACGGTATTTGCCGGGTGCAGGATTAGTCGCCGGGCTTGCCGAAGATAGAGTGATCCCACGATATCGTCCTATACCGATATTCCATTTCCTGCATTCACAATATGTTAAAAAATATTACATTATTCGGCAATATTTTCAGATTGGAAAAAAAAAAAAGGATATCGTATTACATTTATTTGCCTAATAAAATTACCTAGATTGATCAGCCACTCCATTTAAATATTTTTTCGTTATGTGACATAGAAATAATTTTCACGTCAAATCTGTGTCCTCTTATCTTTCCGGATATTTTTTTTTTTTCACACGAGTTAGTTTTGAATATAATTTTGAATATATATAGTTTTTTTCACCTGCAGATACTTTAATACGATTTAAATATTTCGTCGCGCGATTATCCGAGAATTATAATTGAACATAATCTTTTGAAGGAATTATCGCGTTACGCTAAAAGTTTCTTTTATAGAGATTTCTCGTGAAACTCGATGATGACGCGTCAGTCAAAAGTAGGATTAGGTATACAGGTGGCATTATATCCTTAAGCTGAATGCCGTATGTGCCTCTCTCGGTGCGTATATACGCGGACTTCCCCAACAATCACAGTGTGTTGGGACGATAACGCTCGCGCGCGTTTGAAATCCAGTTTAAGCCGAGAAACCATAATATACTTGTAACTATATGCCGTTGCACGATGCCTTGGTCCTCGTTCATTCTTCTCGTACCTGCAGTATAAGCGCGTTCCATCGTCTGTATGGCACGTACAGCGGTAGCAACGCTTGATTTCCATAAAATTATTGCCGGTTTAGTATTCCAGGCTCCATAGCTTATATTGCAATATTGTTACATTTTGGGCGCCACGTTTTCTAACCTTAGGCTATATATGCTTTCATAATGAAGAGCTGGAGTAATTAAAGTAAAAGCAAAATAACTCTCTTTTAAAAAAATACTCCATGCTCTGGGGGAAAAAAAAAAAAGTATATTAAGGTTGGTCTGAAAATTATTCGCCAGCAGAACAAAAAAATTAATCGAAAGTGCAGGAAAAAAAATTAGATGTATGCATCCAAAAGTTAATTAGTGCGGAACATAGTGTGGGTGTTCGTTGCCGGTGGCGAGATTGTGATTAACTATCGGAAAAACCGTTTAATTAACGTTTTCATCATTTAATTCGGGCATAAAAGAGATCAAGAAAGCTCGAAATTTTCAAACTTTATCTCGTATGACCACGATGCAAACGTATCGAGATCAATCTTACTAATGTGTCAGTTTCTATATCACTCGCTTGGCACGAGATATTATAAAACGCTCATTTTTTTCCTACAAAAATTGATTCACTAAATTCAAATGGTAGATAAAAAAATGTCAAACAACAAAAATTAAAATACTGCAATAAGTATAACAAACTTCCCATCAAACTTTTAGTTTGGTTCAGGGAGAAGCTCTAAATTCAGAAATATAATCTATAATCTACATTTTCTGTAAAAATTTCTTCTCTTTTTACTTCACGATATTCATTTTTCAATTTACGTATTATTGAATTAATTAATTTCAATTCACGTCTGATTTAATTATAATTTCAATCTACGTAATATTCTTTTAAAAGATGCGACGAGAAACGAAAATCTCTCGGGTTAAGCGGCAGAAGATAAGCGCCTTGAAATATATCAATATCCGAGCAAACAGCCGACGGGGGCAGATGCCGCAAACGGAATGACAACGTGTCGCGGTCGCTTTAATCGTCGGAGACTCGGCACATATCAATGTACACACGACAGAGTAGAGATAGAGCGAAGTCTTTAATTCGACGTCGTGTATGCCGCGGGCGGAGAAGCGGCTAAGTTTAAATTAGTTCCGAAACATTCGGTGCACGCTCTGATGGTTAATGGTTCTACCATAGATCAATAAGATCGGTGGCAGAGGCGCCGCGGCGGTCGAGCTGCAGCCGCAGCTGCGTCGGTGACGATGCGACGAGAAACAGTTGCATTGCGCGTTGCGCTGCGTTAACGTTGCACCGCGCTGTCGCGTTTCGCCGCGGGGCATCCAGCTGCGAAACGCGCCGCAGTCACTTGACCGGATACCCTGGGATACCCCCGCCACGCCGCGCCACTCCGCAGTCGCTTCTGTTACATGCTCGATATACCTGTTCCTCCTCGCCGAGAGAGCTCATGGGCGCACGGAAAGGAAAAACGTACACACCGAGTCATAATTTCCACCTTCGATAAGGCGCGCCTGCGTGGTTGGTACCTTGGCGCTCGACCTTGTTACGCGGCACCCACCGCGTGTAAGGCGATATGTCTTCGAGGGATCCGAGATACGTGCGATTAAGGGTTTGGGATGTGCGATCGTTGGTATTAGAAATAGCTTATCGTTTCAACGAATTTATTACGATAACAGGTGACTGGGAGGGAGGATGCGTTATCGGAACGGAGGCAATCGGCGGCGCTCTCCGCACTTACTCTGCGGATATTATCGATTTCATATCTTTCTACCCCGGGCGAATATGTTATTCACGTAAGCATACCTACGCTTAAATAGATTTTAATCGATGAAGCGATCACGCCTAAAGCTAAACTGACCCCAACTTTAACGAGGTAATAATATCGAAGATTTTCATCAGAAATACGACTTGTTCTACGGTGAGAACAAAAATGTGCATTTTGCAACATGTATTCGAATAGTGTCAATTAAACATTTACTTACGATAAATATTTACTAAAAGAAAATAATTGTTAAATCAAATTAATGGTTTACGTACCAAATAAATACATTTTCGTAAATATTTAATTGGTATACTATTCGAACAAATAATTTATTAAAATTTTAAGTATATTCTTCAGTGTACTTTATTCTCTTTGTTTTTATAAGGAAATTGCTTATACTTAATAAACGTGGTTGTTTAGTAAAAATTTGCATATTTTAAACTTCAAACTTAATTATGCTTTTAACAATTAACTCGTTATCGTAGAAATAATGGTTATCGCTCGATACTGCTTTATCGCGACGGATGGCTTTCACGACGGGAATCTTAAGGAAATTTTATGAAGCTGCACTGTACAATCAAGAAACTTTGACCTTAAAGCATTTTCAGTCCGACGATGAACACGTTACGCAAAGCAGCTTGGTAAAGTACACTTAATTCGTAAATCTAAAGTATTCAGAGGAATGTTATTATCTTCTTAGCTGATCGCGGTAAAAATTTTCCATGAAATTAGCAGTCAGCGTGGAATGACTTGTCTGCCCGTTGTTTAGTCAGCTAATTAGCCGATAAATGGAAGTAATAAAAAGTAACGTCCTACTTACAACTTACTTTTAAATTTATTAAGTATTTTACCATCATCATAGTTCATAATTAGGTATTAAGCATTTGATAAATAACACATTTATGTCCAATTAAACCAAAAAATGGTGATAAATATATGTATATGTGTGTGTATATTTAAAACATTAGCTTACACGGAGATTTATTTCTGTTCAAAGATAATACGTAAGATCGGGTATCTATTCTAAATTTGAACCTGCATATTATTGTTTATTGAAAAGATACATAATTCAGAGACAAGAAGATAAAATAGCGCAAAATTCTAACAATTATTTATCCGAAATCTAAGATTTAGCCAACTTGCGCAAATTTATCTTGGATCAGAGGGCGTACTTCTCTGATAATTAGCGCCGGATATCGCTGCCGCACAGGCCACCTGATATTAATTGACGCAATTATAAGCACACAACGTAATTCCGGCGATATTCATTCTCCATATGTACGAGAGCGTACAGAGAGTTTTAAGATCGCTTGCAGCAGCAGCAGCAGCAGCAATGGCAGCAATATCGGGGGCGCCCAACCTGCTCGACCGGATCCGGTGCCGCTCCTGCCGCTGCAACTGCAGCCGATTAATCGACCTTACCGGTTCCCGCGGTGTATTTTTCTCACTCACTACCACCACGCTCCCGGGCCAGATATTATATTCTGCCGGATACACACTTCGGCCGACGTAATTTAAATCGCAAACCTCCGCCCACACCTACTATTCCTGGCGGGGATATCGCGAATTCTTATTCAGCAGATGTCGCGTCTAATGCCGAGATAATTAAAATGGACTCGAAAAAAAAAAAAGGATGGGGAAGAAAAAAATAACGTCACCCTCTAATGAAATTATATACATAGATCAGACTTGAAAGATCAGCAAGTTGACCGCGCATAACTATTTTCCGTGTAAGTAAGCGGTTTATCGACATTTCATTTAATCTTCCGTGAGAAGCCGTAACTCGCGCGCCTGGCTTAGGGTCGCTCCCATAAACGTTAGTTAAAATTAACTGAGCTTTAATTCTCCGTTTCTCTCTAGAGACAAAACTAGAAAGAGATGGAAAATTGATTAAATCTCGGTTAATTCTAAGTAATTTTTATGGGGAACGACCTCAGACGTGGCAAGCAGTTAAAACATAAATTTAACACATGGCATTTTTGATCCACTGCACTTTTCCTTACTTAAATGTCTATATTACTAAAAAAAATTGATTAGAAATCCTGAGATTGGAATTATTTGACATTTGACATGAAACTTCTTAACTCAATTAAATTTCCCTTCATAAAAATGTGGAATTTATTTCCGAAATTAATTCGATAAGATCATTTTAATATGTCATATTTAGAATAGTAATTATAGTCATACATTATTTTCGCATCTATGGAGTTTAAGCATTAAATATTGTAAGTGCCCTATAAATCTTCGAATTTCTTGAATGCGTACGAGGTATACACTGTTAAATCTATAGTGTCAAATTTAACCTAATGTGAGTCGCCACTGCTCCTATTAAATATATCGTTATTTCTTACTAAAATGATAATTAAATTTGACACTATATAATGTTAAATTGGTACTGTATAGTGTCAAATATAACCATTGTTTTAATAAAAAATAACGATATTATTGAATAGGAGCAGTGGCGACTCACATTAAGTTAATTTGACCCTATAAAATTGAACAGTGTACGTAACAGCTACATGCAAGTACATTCAAATAATATCATCTTTTATGAAACTACATGATCAATGACTGAAATATATATAATGACACGTTCGATTTATGCCAAGTATTAATACTACATCGGATTTGAATTTAGTTCACTCCTACTTTTTTGAGTGTTTTTTGTACTTGCAAGATATTTGCATTCAAATAATTGTCATTAATTACTAAAAATCGAATTTCTCTAGTCTTGTTAAAGTTAAAAGGATCAAATTGTTATTTCAACTGAAACAGAAAAGTAGACGACGCACGAAACGTCATATCATTTAATTATTCAATTTTCACTTTGGTACTCAATTGGGCACTGGTTCTGTGTCCAATCAATTTTATTAAAAATAAATATGTCATATATATATATAAATCAAATGGTGTGACATTTCGCGCGCCATTCTGTACTATAAGATGCGTTTATAACAAAGATGAGGATAAAAGTTTTTAATTATGCTCACGCATTAATTTTGTAAATCGTGAAACTGTTACAAACATAATTAATTTCTTTCTCCAATATACTCGTCATCATTCTATGGTTTATTCATCAGATTCGTCGCATACGGAAATACGTATATCAATTGAATATTTCGCGTATATAAAATTGATTAATAGAAGCAATCCAATATTAGAAAGACGAAATAATCGAATTCCCATAAATAATACGGCCACTACTATAATGCACGCTTAATTCACAGAATATCATGAACGTATTACTTCGTTACAAATCAACACCGTCATCGGCGCCAAAATAATAGCGAGAACGAGCATATGATACTGAAATTTTAGCGAATTCCCAACCGCAACGAGAAACCACGATACGCGGGTTGGTTTACGAAATCAATACGATCGTCGACGTGGTGGCCAATAGGGTCGATTGAACCTCGTTGTGCAGTAAAAGCTGAGTATAATTTCGAGACCTGTCGCTCTGTACTATCATTGCGGTAATCATCACATATCGTCCATCTTCCTTCTATTTGCAAATCGTCCATATAGACCATATCGTTGCGATAATTGGCCTGAATAATGGCACTACATCATAGTAAATATTAGATTAATGTTTTGAAGTTTTTGTCGCGTATAGTGGAACACTTCCGTGCGATAGAAAAATTAGCGGAACACCCCAAAGATAAATGCGTATTTACTCATAATTATACGTCGCTCTCTCTATTGCCTCATTTTTAAAACAAACTTTATTATCGGACTGAAATTTTTCAAATAGTCACATTCATTTTGTAAACATTATCGATTAATGTAAAATTATTTTAAAAATGAAAGATTTTTCAATGTTTAAATATATGGCAAATCGTATGCAGTCAGCATGTTCTACCGCAGCATGAAAAATTCAACTGCATTTCGAAGCTGAGCTTTAAAGCACTTTTACCGAAATCTTGCCTTATCCATATGGTAATGTTCACTCTACGAGGTAGCAAATTCGGAGCTGCATTTCCAGTTGCACATGCGCGAATGGAGGTCTACGTTAGCACCAATCAGATATCCAGATGCGCTTAATTGGCAATTGCTGCGACCTTAGGATGTATGGTTGGTTTGTCGATTAAAGGATAACTATCTGTAATGATGCATTAGCCCATGCCAGGTGGCCGATACCTGGCATGGTTGAGGAAAATGCAACAAATATTTGCCTCTGGTATAATCAAACCACAATCATAATATAGCATAATATACATATATAGGTAGAACGTACGTAAGATTAATTCTGATTACGAAAATTAAAAGGTTCAAAATAAAATTCCTATTTCAAGCCAAATCCCTGTGTGTATAATCCTGCACTACAGAAAGAGCTCTCCTTTATTAATGCACCTTTATTAAATTAACGTCGAGCTGGAAGGTAGATGCGTAGAAAATCTTTCTGTGTGCAGAAAGTCGATACAAAAATCTGATTTGAAATAAATAGTTGTTCCCATTTCTTGCTTAAAGCTGATTTATGGAGTTAAATTAACTAGATGTTCCTGTCTACCTGAAAGTAGAATATAATCCCTGCGCTTCTTTTTGGATCGATGTAGAAGAATTACGTCACGGTAGAGAATAATCAGAATCAACAGTGGGATGGTGTCGGCGGCAGCCGTCTCTTCACGAGTATCGATTTTCTTCGATGATCGAATCCGCTCAACCGGACGAACGTTAATGCCGTTTGTTCGCATCGCCCTACGTACTCCTCCCCGTTCACCTCCTCGCCGCGACGAAACTCACCACGAGTTTCCAAGTGCGCAGCAATGCCCGGCTGTGCTTTCGTGAAATTTACAGACGCGATTAATGTCACGACTGGCTCGTCCGGCAGGCGCTCGCTTGCCTACCGACCGTTTGTAGGCCTAACCGTTACTAATTTCGGAGGGAATTATGGCCGCGCTATTACATACCCGAGCTAACTGGTCTATAGCGCGCGTCTCCTCATGTGTGTGTGTCTGTTCGTCCATGTGCCCCGCGTGTTAACGTGCACAGCAGCGTATATACCCGACGTCTTACGCGAAAGGCCTGGCTGTATTATTGACGGAGCGCTGATTTATCGTCGTGATAAAGACCTGCGCCCTCGCGCATACAACCCTCGTTGCGTCCTGCGAACGATGTCCGTAGGATGTTATCGTTTGCCCGTTTGCAACTCTCTCCGACTCTCGGACACTGAATCCACTATACCCAACGGCCGACCCAAATGCCGATATGCCGGAGTAGATAAAGCCGCGCCCGCTGATTACGCGATTACTTCGTGCCGGGAGACCAAATCCGCGCGCAACCTCGTCGACAGTAAACACACAAGCTTTTACGAGGCTCGTTCGCGACCGCCGCGCCGTTTCTCGCAAACGTATATCAGAGAGCTACGGGGACACCCACCGGATTACGTTTTCGATATTTTCGCAGCTTTCGTGCGCACCGTCCGAGTTATCGAACGCTCTCTCTCTCTTTTTTCTTTTTTTACATTTTGCTCTCGCTCTCTGCACCTAGTTTTCGCGGTGCGAAGCCGAATGACCGGACACCCTAGCGAAGAACGAAATTTGCAGCGTAATCGCATCGCGTGTAAAGACAATCCACTACTGTTAGTTAGGCCGTGTGTGATTTACTACGTATTGCAATAAAGGCCGGTAACCGCTGGCGATGTTATCAAGCCGTTTGTCTAGTTACAGACCTAAGCTCAGAGGGAGAGAGAGAGATAGATAAAGATAGGGGGGGGGGAGAGAGTTTACCGAAACAACTAGCAACACGTTTCTGGTTAGAGGATTAATAGCCTTATGTTAAAGTTATCTTGATTATGACGCTATGTTCACGATTCAATTAATTTATTAATGCACAAATATCAGCTCTAAGACGAGACGTCGCTATAACTGTAACGCAAAATGGAAAAAATATCTACAGATTGTTGCGAAATTCGCGAATCCAAATACTATCCAAAAATTTCGAAAAATTAAGTAAAAAAGTTATTTTGATTTTTTAAGCAATAGTTTGTAAAATAATGAAGCTTTAAGTATGGCTAACTGCGTTTAGACGAACTACGTTTAAATTCTTATATCTCAAACACTACTTGAAATAAAAATACACACATAACTTTATAATATTCTTTACTTAATTTTTCGAAAATTTTCTTGTGATATTTTGATTCCCGAATTTCCGTGACACCCGGTACTTTTTCGTTTATATTACTGAAAATTCATATCTACCGCCAACATATCGCATCTTTTGAAAGCGTTTTAGTATCCAAATATATTTTCTTTCTCGACGTTCCTTCGGGAAAAATCTGTTTGCCGTATTCTCCGCTGTTATTCTTAGTATGAGTTTCTCAGTCGCAATATACCGTTTTTTTTAGTATTCAAGTTACAAATATTATACTGCATAACCTTCTCCCGAGATATGTATACGCGTGTCTTGCGCGCAATTTTTCTAAAACGACAATCTCAACTTCGACATAACAAAATTGCGGACGTCGGAACAGGATGGGAATTTTTTAAACCGTCGCCATTTTTATGCTCTTTGAAGCATAAAATGTCCAAGTCTGGCAACGGAGAAAGTCGAGTACCCGCATAAATTATGCATCTGGAAGGGTGAAATTCTCTGCTGCGCAAACTTTGGGCTTGCTACGTTCTCGACGCCGAGAATCGTATTTGTAAAATTCAACTGATATTAATGAGCAAAGCCGACCCCAGTGCTTAAGAAGAATGTTCTTACGTTGCAATATTTCGCGAGATAGAACCAAACGATATGTCGTAGACGTTCGGGTTCATTACGTATATAACATTGTATAATATTGTAATATTAATATTAGTGGAAAACATTTTACCTCAGTAAATATATTTACCAGCAGCAAATACATTAAATATACATTAATTCCCTTTTTAGTCTCACGATTCATCCTTTTCTTATTTGTTTTCGCGTTATCGTCACGTCCGTCAAAAGCCGTAAATAGCTAAATATTGATTTTCACGATTTTTGGTCGGTTAAAATGCGCTGTAGTATTGTACTCTCTGTTAACAGTTAACAGCAACAAATTGTAATTAATCGTAACGGTTTATGATACAATGTTCGTTTCTTGACTCGTGTAATTAAAATTAATTATGGCTGTTTGTAGCGGGGCGGACAACGCAGGAGTTAATTAATTGCTCGCGATGTATTGTTCCACCGCATCGAGTAAGTCTTCACGGCTCTTCTCGTACCTTTGCTGCCAAAAGATCCTTTCTCCTTTGTCCGACTTTTATGTCAGACCCTTACATCGGAAATGTTCTCAAATTGTGTCTCACGAAGACTTGAATTCTAAACGCTATATCAAACGGTTGCTCGACGTTGCCACAATAAAACGTAATTGTTAAAATATCTCACGGAAACTAAATATCAGATAAGTTTATTGCGATTAAAACGGGCGACATTCTATAATTACGAAAGTTTCGAGAGTTTTTATAATTTTTTAATCGAATATCCGTGACGATTCATTATTCAAAAAATTCGGCGAGGAGTTTTAATATAATCAGAGTTCACTTCACTTCTGTCTGACGTCAAAGTTTTCTGGCATTATAATTTTTCACGCTTAATGCAACAAACTTTACTTGACGCGCAGGTGTGTAGTATTCAAGGATCTCTTCCGTAAAACTTCCTAACCCGGTAACACCGACGTGCGTTAACATTTTGTAAATAAGAAGTTGTCACCATCATTCATCCGGTCGGCTATTTACCGTACGGAACCTTCCATCTTCCGAATAATATTATTACCAATAAAAGTAATAAAGAAAATGAAACATAAGATACAAAAGAATAAACAACGCATATATGTAAGTAAATATAAAAGTAAAAAAAAATAAAAAAGAAAATATAAATTAACAATAAAACAATTTCTATTCGCATGTTTGAGATATATATTTCAATTTTTTAATAGGAAGCCTAATATATTTATCGTTATATAATATATTATTTCGCAGTGATCTTGAGAGGACCTAAATGTAAAAAGAAAATATTGAAAACGTAGATTTTTTCGAGCTTGTGAAAAAGCATGATTGAAAAACACTGTTCAACGATATTACATTTGCAACCAATGCAGTATTTTCTAGCAAAACTCCACCAATTGAAATACAAAATATACTCTCATCATTATAAAACATTTCGAAATAACTCTGAGTAAACTTAACATAAAAGAAAATTGCAAAATGTACATCTTTTAAGAGAAAGTTATTTTAGAAAGTCGTACGATACCAGCTGCGCAAACAATAGCACGCCAAAAGTTCGCGGCACGAAAATTACTAAGTTACGTTCGTCGAAGTAAATTCAACTGATTATGAGGGCATTATAGATGATCGTTCTAACTGACATCGCGATATATAACATTGACTATATCTAGCGAAAGTAATTATCGTAGTATTACAGAAAGCTACGGACGATGTTCTGTATGTCAAAGTTTCAAAGTTTATTCAACGGGGATTCTGAGAGAAGCGTTAATTGTAGTTAGCAAGAAAATGTACGTTTCAATTGGCTTTTAACTTCCACAAATGTAGGTGGATATAGGTGAATGCACTTTATCGCTCGGTTACGGTTTCCGCTATTCGGTTTACGTTAATTGGAAGGTATCATATAAAAATAAGTTAAACCATGGAATTTGAAAAAAAAAAAACCACCGGATTGTATAAGTTGTAAAAAGTTGTGCAGCTGGCAATATAAAACTTTGCATTTGAAAAAAAAATGATTGAAGTAAAATTTAATATCACACGCCATTCAGGAAAAATAGCTTAAAATATTTCTTCGAAATTTTAAACTTGATTTACTCCGAACTACTAGTTGATGGGTTAAATTACTTTTACATAATACTGTTCGATAAAGTTGTGCGATTCGAAAGGATAAATCGACCATTGACACATCGGTGGAAATAGCGAATGAATATGCCACTGCAGTCAAAATAAAATATAAAAAAATGCAAAAAAAATCGCTTTATCATTTAATGCAGGGGCGCTCGTCAATTTTACTTGCGCGACCATCACGGACGAGTGACTCGGCGAAGCTTTTCGCGTCATCCCACACCGTATCACACAAAATTTCCCATGGAAATTATTTTCGATAACGCCCTGACGTTTAACGGCTGAAACGCGCGGTATTACGAGCGGCTCATACACGTTTCATCGGGCATAAGCCACCGTAGCTTTGAACAGAAGCGCGACAATCAAGGGACATACCGTCCTAACAGAGAATAAATAAAAAATCATTTATGGAGTTTCATACTCCATAGTACTCTATAATGCAAGTGCCAAATAGAATGTCAAATTAAGTAATAAAAAAAACATTTTTTCTTCTGTTGACGCTACGGAGAGAGAAAGAGAGAAGTATTATAATAACAATTTTATCTAAAACTGTAAATTATTAGTATTTTATATTTTGCATATTAATTTCGTAATATAAAAATGATTTTCTTAATTTACTACATTCTATAATACAATTTTTGGCAAATATCAAATATTTATATACAAATTTAATCATTTCAGACTTCAATTTCAACTTTCATCTTCTCGTACGGCTTGTAATACTTTTTATTGTTTATATAACATACTTGCCAGTTGTATCAATTTTCTCCAAAAGAAATTAATAATTTCACAGAAATGATATTATCGTCTCGGGATACATTTATCAACTTGCTTCATATTTTCCGCGGAATTTTATATTTCACATGTAAGGGCGGTAAATTTGGGGTGACACCTAAGCGGAAAGTGTCCTTAGTGCGTCCCCGGTCGGACGCGCCGCCGTTGTCAGCCAGCTTTATCGTGAAGGTGCAATTTATTGTAGAAATTATTTCTCATCACACGCACGCACGGAGACTGACAATTACATTTTTCTACCGTCTGACCATGAGCTGTCCCTTCGACCATCGCATCATATATACGCGGAATGTCGCCTTCGTCTCGTTCACTTTGTTCCACTCGCGGACCCGAGAAGCGTAATGTTATATGCAATCGGGATGCGTGCGTGACATCGATCCGCGAGAAGGACCAAGAGGACGATCGAACGGGATGATGGAGAAAAAAAAAGTGCCAATGCGCGAAAGAAAGGAACGGCGCACACAGAAAGGGGGATAAATTGTACAGGCGACGCGGATTTATTCGAGCGCGATACGTTACCGTGATACGTGATGCGACTCGGCGTGAATCGACGAGCTTGCGATACTTTTGAGCGACGACGCCACTTTCGCTCGACAGACAATGCGTATATTCTCGCGATTTGACGAGGGAATCGGTAGTAGTGGCGCGGTGGTTGGGAAAATCATTGGGAAGAGAAAAGAGAGAGATGAAGAATGGATATGGAAAAGGAGAGGGGGAGAGGAGAGAGAGAGAGAGAGAGAGAGAGAGAGACTCTTCCTCACAGTAGGATGAGCTGGCTCTAATTCGTCGATGGTAGTTATCAAGCTGGATGGTGCCTGACAGTTTACGTGAATACGCGACGAATTTAAAATAAAACCGCGCCGTGATAAATTCCATATCTGCGTTCCGACGCGATGCTGTAAGCGACTGACATATTCCGCTGCAGTTGAATATCGTTTTTTCGATCTCTCCTCCATTGTCTACAATTCAGAGAGTATCCATATAATGTAGAGATTATTTCCACTTCGCATTGTATTTCAATGATAAATCCTTTCCTCAATTTGGAATCGATTTTTTTCGACAAACGTACATATTTAGAGAGACCATTGTTTACCACAATTTTCTAATTTTCCTCATTATTATACTTGTTCGTTCTTTACTTACAACTTTATTATCATATTACTAGTTATATATTCTTCACGTTCTTGCTCAGTTTTTACCGTTTTCTTTATTTTATTTATGTACTTTTTTTGGGTATACGTTTGGGTATTCTTTTTATACCACACACATGCATTTGTAAATCCATATTTTTTGTTACTTGCGCTTTATTTGTTGAATATCTTATTCATTTATCTGGCTATATTTTTAGATGGCTTACCCCACAATGATAAACGCTTTACCTCTCTATTTGTTATAGTTTTTGACTCAAACCATGTTAAAGTATAATAATAATAATATCGGTTGAACGCGATTTTAATTCCAGCGGAAGCTCATGAAAAATTTAATATCAATATTTAATATCATGTAAAATCTGTTAGACTTCAATATTTATTGATCACATTTTTTTTCTGCTTGCAGGTGATTTTTCGCTGCACATATATCCGGTGGAACTCGAGGACGACGGCACGTATCAATGTCAGGCTTCGCCGACAAACGACGGACAGCCGGCTTTACGATCGAGATTTGCCAAGCTGAGCGTGCTAGTACCACCGCAAAAGCCGAAGATCTTACAGGGTGACTTCCTCGTCACCACCGAAGATCGCGAGCTGGTGATCGAATGTATAAGCAGCGCCGGAAAACCACCGGCGGAGGCAAGTATACCCTTTCCTCTTTCCGTATCTTCTGGTATCTTTGTCAACGCATATATATGTGTGTACGCACATATATATATGTATATATATGTACACACATATATACCAATAGGATTACCCGAGATTAGATCGGATTAATAGCCGTGAAAGCAGCCTCCGGCGATTGCATCTGGAAACTTCGTGGATATCCCTTGGCAATGGGCAGTACGTTGCCTCGAAGATTATGCTCGATTGATTTTACCTTTAGCCGTATCTCCCTTAATCATGTCATTTCCGAATGTCTCTTGTTGCACATGTAAATCCATCGTATTATCAATCGCAATTCTAAACGAAATAAATAAACACATAGTCGAGTTCATTTGGTAGCATATTTAAAAGTACTAACTTATGTAAATTGCAAGTTTCAACGTATATAAGTATGTAGTGAAATATATTAAAAATTTTTATTTGCGCATTAATTTCGACGCGTAACTTTTATATGTCCTTAATAACTGTATTTATCATTGTTTAACGTTAAGAGTCAATCATTATTTATTCGAAAAATAAACTTGGTTTATATACTACATTTTTTTGATGAATATATCAACGTAACGTGTGAAATACATGTATATCAAAACTTTATGCTATACCTAATAATATCTAAAGTTATATGGCATCGTATTATACGTGATAATATATCTTAACGTGACTCTGTACGTATAAACTGAGTTATAGTTACGGATCCGTCATAAAACAGGATGAACATATCCACATATCAAAACCCCTTATTTGCGGTAGATCGCTGCGCACAGAAATACAAGAACTATTTTTCTCTCAATTAACCTTCTCAATTTATGTCATATCTGTGGAACGTGATTCAAAGCTGTTTTTAACGCGTCGAAATAAACAGACAATTATACTATTCAGTATCAAATTAAGATTCATTGGAGGGCTTTCGTGTCGCATGAATTTTCACTGAAATCGATAATATGAAGAATAAGTTATTATTCCTGCTGATTGATTGAATAAAAAGCGGCAACTCAAACACGCGGGGCACGCTTAGTAAATAGTATCGAATCTGAACCAGGATTGAAGCTATGGATTGCACTTCTTGCTGCGAAGTCCACTCAGTAGAACGCGTGGTTCCGCGCAACAAAAACAACTTTGAATCACGCTTGGTGAGTCTGAGATTTATGTGGGTTACCTATGTCCCTACACATCTAGCCCGTCAGTTAATACTGATTGCTCTTGCAATTCCACCCCTTCCGAACTTATGAACGTATAAAACACGTTTTTGACACATAATACGCGTATTCGGATAAATAAAGTACGTGCTTGTGAGAAACAAGTTAGTTTGAAAAGAAAGAAAGAACTATATAATTCTGAATTTTACATTCTATAATACAAACTGTGCGGATGTAAATTAGCGTCGTTAGCTGTTATTGTTTTTGCACTCAATACTACGAGTAATAATAACTTGATAATACACGAGAGCATTTTTCGCATTAAGGCAAATATTTTAACCGTAATAATCGCAATAACGTAATATGGTACGCTATGATACAATTATCCTTGTGTAAAATATCGTTAAAGAGGATGGATAAATGCTTTGATATATTACACTCAGTCTAAAGTGACTGCTTTACGAGACACATGTAATACCAGGAAAAAGTTCTCGTTAACTTCATGAGCCTGTAAGATGTGTTTCCATAATATTCGTGACAAAAGGAAGTTTATCCTTATATAAAAGAGCTTAAACTTAATGACTGCTATGGAGATAAGGGTTTTCCATTACGCTAATGTACCGCCTACGGATTTCATACGGCGCGCTTTATTTTCATTCATTACATAGCAAAAGTTCGGCTATGCCGACCTAACAACATCGGAAGTTATCACAGCTGCATAACTTTCCATTACAATTGCACGCTAAGAATTTCTTTCTCGCAAGATAATACGTACAGGGTGCTTCAAATCTATTTATTCAACAATCTCTTTCATATAAAATTGTATTGGTCTACCGATCGATTTATTTAATGCGCAAATATTTTAAATAATATTCGAAAGATTTTTGCAAAAAAAAAAATTTCTTACGAGTATGCTTGTTTAAATTTCAAAGTATCTATTTTTTTGTTTGAATCTTCGCCATCTGTTACATATTATAAACGTAGGAAATAAATAAAATAATTTACTACCGCAACACCGAGTAGTTGATTAAAAGTTACGAAATGCATGTCCAATATATTTTGATATCAAAATAATCCAAGAACTTGAATTTGTCAAGCACGAATTTTATTCTCAGATAAATGTACGATCACGACGTTTACTGTCGTTAATGTTAAATCCGGAAGCAGCCAGTTAATCGACAACTGTCGAAGAATTTAATGAAATTTGTTTCTCGATCGCTCTCTCGCAAACGCATGCTTTTTAATTAAAATTATGCAAATCCACGATTAATGGCGCGATCGGGGAATCGACACGCGAGTAATGATCACAGAATATTTAAACACGAAAAAATATCCATTTTGAATGTATTCCCGCGGCATACAAAAAGAATACATTAAATCATAGAGTGATTAAAATGGTCGACTGCAATCTGATAGAATATTGAACCACATAATCGTACAGAAGTTTCATAATTTCAGTGGAATATTAATGATCAAAATAAATGGCATCGCGATTCTCAGAGAAATAATTTAATATGACTTTTGTTACGTTGACTATATTGTATATTGGTTATGTATCGTGTAAATCTTTCTTAAAAACTAGGTTCACAATTCGTGATGCATCAAATCGCGCAAATCCGTGAAAAGTATCATATTTTACAAGAGCTTAATTTTCACATTATTCATTACCACGAAACCACATTTCGCGTACCCATTAATTAAATCGATATTCTCCGGTGTTACAAATATTATTACGGAAATAGGCTATGCACAACATCCGAATTTCAATCATTTGAATAATCTCGTTATATATGGAATTCTCATCCAACCGCTATTTCAATCGTTTTATGGAAAGTTCCATAAGGTGCTAATGGCTGTAACTATAGGTATCATATATATCGAAATTCATGAATGAAAAAAGCACGATAAAAAAAGCGATGACTAGCAAAAAATAGCAAAGAGAAATGATACATGAATAATAAAAAATAATTTTTTAAAATCTGTTCTCTCCATGAAGTAACAATCGTTTTTATAACGATAAATAAACCATTATATTTTGAGTAAAATAACGACCATATACTTTTAATATATTTGTTTAATATAATACACATATAACCATTATACATATAATTATATAAAATATAAACATTATACTAAATTATTCGTCTGTCACAATTTTACTACTCTTTTAGCTTTGTTAAAATTATTCACTCTCGCAGGATTTAAAATTCATTTTTCGGCAGTATAGTACTTTTCATAAATTTTCGTTAATTACGTTATTATTACGCCCAGTTCTGTTCAATCAAACAATAGACTACCTACATAATCGATCATTGACGTGATTCAACATTATCCGCTCACGGAGCGGAAAAATGGAGCGAAAGCTACTCGCAAAATTTCGATGCATTGTTGTATCAGTGAAAGCATTAGAGCAAGAACGAAAGAGTAGAGTTGCTAATCACGCGATATCGTGCGTACAGTTCGTGCGGTTTCATCATTAGACCGCTTTTCTTCGCGTATCGTGTGCAGTATTATTAGAACATGAAAAGTAAAATGTATAAGGTGTCATAAAATATAAGAAACGGAAGTCAGTCATAGAAATATACGATACATTTCAATTTCCAATGTATTCAAAATCTAGACGTTTCTATAACAGACTTTTATCGCAAAAACCGAAATTTTTTTACATTAAATGTATATTTAGAAAATACGCAGTTTTTTTTGGCGACAGGTTCAAATTGGCGAAAATCTGTTATCGGTTTATAAGCTCCCGTAGGCGCCCATGAATGATTACATCCGAACTGTCCCGAAGCATATTTATATTTGATTTTTATTTACTCTTGTTTTTTTGTGTCATTGGATTTTTTTTTAATGTTTGCGACGACCTAAATAAATATCCCATTATCGAAATTTGCAAATCTGTTTCTAAAAATGTATTTACAATTTTTTAAAGCTGCATATTTCAAAGAAGATAAAAATAAATTTTCAATCATATATCTTTATCTTATTTATCATATTCGAAAATATCAATAAATGTATATATCGCTAAAATTCAATAAAATCTAATTTAATTCATATTACATTAAAATTGTATTAAAATATATTGCATTTTTAATTTATACTATAATAAAAAATTAAAATATATCAAATGTCTTTTTAAAAAACCAATAGAGAGTATGATTATACAAATACATCATATTCTGCGCCGAAATAAAATAGTATCAAGAAAGATTAATTAAATATTCGGTAAACTGTTTTTATAGAATTCGCTTGTTCTTCATTTTTCTCTCTGTTTACAGTGCTTCGCGTATCGTAAAGTTTACGGAGATGAATAAAACAGAAGGATTTTCACGAAATAATTTTCACAAAGTCAGGTAACTGTGAAGTTGTCTTCGTCGCGCGTATAATTTTGAGATTAATATTAAACAGCATCTAATAATTGTTCCCGTAACACGTAACGTCTACTTGCTACGATTCTCTCACAATTGTTTAAATTATTATATTCCGTTCATGTACACTTTTATTCTGATATTTCTCGCCTCCTATCTCACCCTTTTCGTCTTCTCAACAACATGAAAGTTTTAAGACTTTCTATCGCATTGCCGCCAAAACTCGCGAGATACCGCAAGTTTCCTCAAGGCAGGATTTTAATATTGCTTTTAGAGTACCAAATGTACTATTGTTCTCTATTCACATTGCATTCAGAAAATGTACAAAATATATTTATATTCATATTGACATTTAAATTATCTAGCGAACAACAATAATTTGTCAAATTATTGCGATTAATTCAGCTTGAGAAATCTCGGGACTCTGTTCGCGCGATAAAATCGAAGGAAACATTTAATAAATGCAGATCTCTCGATTTTACGACTTAATGTACAAGCCATCTCGTTTCCTCTGAGATGCTCGGTCGGGCGACGCTCTAAGCCGCTGCCGATATTGCTGAATCTATCGCGGCCTTATCAGCCTTCATTAGGCGAATCGCACGGAAGAAAAAAGGACAGAAAAAGCAAGCGAGTAAGAGAGAAAGGAATAGTGCAATTCTGCTAGAAATTCAGAGTCACCACAGTCGAATGCTTCGTAGCTCTCGCCATAATCCGATTTTGCGTCTCTCTTCTTTCCTGGATGCGCTGTCGCGCGCATACTCTCTCTCGCGCGCGTTCCTCCCGTTTGCTTTTCAACTGATAACTAGTAATTAAACAGCTCCAACAACGGAATAGGGCATTTACTCGTGCAATTCCTATCCCTGCCTCCGCCTTTCTTTAGCATCCTCTCTCTCTCTCTCTCTCTTTCTCTATTTCTCTACTATTACTACTACTAATACCACTACCATTACCACTACTAACACCTTCTCTTCACCTGGTCGCACCGCTTATTCTACATCCCGTAACTCCACTTTCAGAGCTATTGTCCATCGTGCGAATGGTCCATGCGGGGGTGACGGGATGGGGGCGCGTGGATGCCCACGGGAAATTATTAGTTGTGAATCTATTCATCTTACCAGAGAAAACCGCTACGGGATATCCTGATACGATTCTCAATATGCTTCGTAATAAAGCTGGACGCGCGCGCCTCGAAATTTCTAGCCCGGAGGGCAACCAGCTGCGCGTGTATTTCTGCCATTCTCAACCAGAAAATGCGAAATGCACGCTTTAATACCGTGAAAATGTAAAAACCGAATATCGGATGATTAAGCGAGCGGGAAAGTGGGATGAACGTTCGATGGAGATTAGCTCTGGAGCTTCTGTTTATTATTGAAATATAAAATAAAGATTCGAAATAAAAACGGTATTACGTCGTAATGATATTTTTTGCGACAAATGATACTTTTTCGTGGGGCGCATATACTTTTACAGACATTAACACAGCTTTTTTAATCCATTTCTATATTTTTAAGTCTTTAAACGTTTCAGTTTTTTCGGAAATTACGGATTTTGCTTTTAAAAGCAACGCGTTTCATGAAAGTTAATTATATTATGAGTTTTATGAGGCTATATATTTTACGAGAAATTTTTAAGAGAAAGGATAAAAATGTCCGAATGCTCCGATTTTTCGCTTCTTTAGGCAAATGCACTTTGCACGGCAATTTCATTCGCACTCGTGGCACAATAGTAAATGGTACTGCACCGCGAGACCGCAGAACTCCTAATTAGAGCGGACGAGATCGATTTCCTGCGGAGGCCGCAGTTAGAAAAGCGACTAAACGAACCTGCTTTACAAGAAGGCGTCAACGGAAAGCATATTCGATTCAGCGCTGATTGCATGAAAGGAGGCAAGCTCGTAAATCGTATGTCGATTTCCGATATTTCTCACGTTTTAAAAAGATCTCCATATATATTTATGAAATCGTCTTGTATCACGCGCTATATTCGATACACTATGATTTTACCATTATGCTATTGTGTGTAGAAAATTGACAATAGCACCGCATATTCAAACTTAAGCGAAAAATAGAACTCACTAATGCCGTAACATTTTTTTATCTTGCAAAATATATTCGAAGGTATTATTATAGAAACTTAAGATACTTTTCTGAGAAATAATAATGATGATTTTTTTTTAATTTAAAGAATGTACAGCTCAATATATAATTATTTCTGACATTTTGTACCAGATATTCTAAGCATCTTAATATTTCCTCTCATTTTTATTATACCTGCATATAGAAGTGATGTAAGATTGCAAATATTAATACATTGTATGAATTTCATTAATAAGTATTAGATTGCATGTTGCTGATAAATCAGCAAAAAAAAAAACAAAATTATCGGAGTAATCGCGAAACGCTTTGAAAAACAAAATACCTGTATCCGATAGATATCTGTTGGCTCGCGTGAAATTGCAATAATATGTTTATGCGGTAAAAATCGTGCGAAGAGTACATAAATCGTGAGATACAGGACAATACCGTAGATAATGGCGACACTGTATGGGAAATGGGAATACGATTATTCTAGTGATCCCTATAACACAGCGAACGCGGAAGGACGCTGCGGCACTTGCAGCCCGGAGATCTCATATCGATAACAAACAGCAGGAACTCTCGCATGAGGTGTCTAATTAGAGCCGATAAGCTTGATTTCCGCGACACGCACGCACATACGCGCGCAATTGTGTTTGAACAGGTCCGGCAGAACAATCATGTTACGGCATTATGCACGGAAATTCGTTCGCAACTTCATTAATTGATCGTTGCAAATCGCATCCCTCTCAACAATTCCGAGGCTATCGGTTTTTATCCGTGAACAACATTGTGAAAATTTTGAATACAGTTTGTGGAATTCACAAAAGCTGATATTGCTTAAATTTTCGAAATTTTCCAACTACTTTGATCGGAATACGTTAGAGAAAATTTATTATTCTAAATAAATTAATTAATAGAAATAATTTTACTTTCGGTCAAATCTCTTAATGCTTAATAATACTAAATGCAAATTTTTGCAAATATATTATTTCAGTTTCATAGACTGCGTGCCAATAAGGTTTGCTGGACTCGAAACACAGTCATACTTCAACTGAAGCTGAAGAAATTAATATCTCTCAAATTAAATTAATTTTCCATTTAATTTCCATTTAATCCGTTCCACATTTTAATTCATCCATATTATTCCAAATAATTATTTAATATATATATCGTAATATATTATCTACAATAAATAATTGTTAAAAACTTGTATTTTTATTGGAATGTTTCTCTAAAAGAGGACTGTAGCTTTTATATAAAAAAAAAAAAAACCTTAAGTTTTTAAGTCCCACGGGCAACATTATGGTAATAAAAGCATAAGAATTCCGGTCACGGGTCAATTCCCTGACGCGGGTGTTTTCTCGAGCGATGCTATTTTTAACTGTAACGTTTCTTGCAGATCACGTGGATCGATGGACTGGGCAACGTGCTACGCCATGGCATCAAAACCACGAAGGAGGCGTACGATAACGGTCCGCTGATTACTGTAAAGTCCGTCCTGAGAGTGATGCCGCGAAAGGATCACGACAACACGACTTTCACGTGCCAAAGTCAAAATATGGCGGATCGTTCGCCGCAAAGCGCCAAACTTCGCGTCGAGGTACGTACAAAGTAATTGGGCCCCAGTCTTAGTGCGCCCTACACGATTCCGATAAGAACTTGAACCAGTTGGAAACACATAGGGTATAATGTCATGAAATAAGTCTGTGAACCGTGTCAGCAAGACGGCGAGAAATCGAAGAAAAATAAAAGAAAATGGGAAGCGGGGGAAGATAGAAATCTCATTTAAAGGGAAATAAAATCACTGGCCTTTTACGCGCGCGCGCGTTCTTTTTACTCGCTGACCGGAGGAAGAAATTAACGCGAGTCGCGCAAAAGCAGGGCCCGGGACGGGGCAGGGAGGAGGGTAACGAGGGTAACGAGGCGACGTATAATAATTAACGTCGTGTCTTGAGAAGCGGTTAGCGCGCGGTAATCGCCATCCGCTGGCGCAACTTTCGTGCTGCGAGCGCGCGCGAGTACTTTGGCGCGTTCTCCGGGTACTACTTCCGCCCTCTTTTCTTCAGAGACGTAGACTCCATTATCCGAAGTGGCAAAGGGAACAAATAGTTTCATGGAAAAGGGCAACGAAGCGAACTCGCAGAGATTTTTGCCCGGGCAGAACATTCGAATTTGTGACGACGACGACGACGACGACGACGAGGTCGAGGACGGAGATGGCGCGATATTTCGACACACCGACTGCCCGACCTGCAGAGAAAATTCTCACGAGTTATTACTTAACTCTTTTACACTGGCGCCGGATATATTACCCGCGCTTTTCACTGCTCCTAATATATAAGTTCGACATTAATATCGTGTCCTAATTGGAAGCAATTCTTACGCAAGCGAGTTCGAGCGAATTCCGATTTCTTCGATGTGATTTCTTTTTTATCATCCACGCACCTGTCGACAAAATGAAGAAAAACTTAATTTTTGATATATAGAGAGAATATTTTATCTTTATTACATAATGTGATAAATTTTTCTTCTTGATTCAGAGTGGACTTCTACTAAAATATCTGTGTTATTAACTTCTTTTAGATTATGTAACGTTTTTATATCGAATAAATCTCAATATAATGTTAATATCAAAAATAAATCTTTTAATATCCATTAAATTTAATATTTAAATATTAAAATCTTTAAATACGAAAATTCTGTTTAAATGTATTCGAAGTTCAATGCAAAATAAGCTGTATTACTAATGACGATTTTTCAAGTTTATGCTCATAAAAGTATTAATCGTTAATATTTTCGGTAGAAGGAAATTTTTATTATTTCATTTATTATTCGAAACAATCGGATGGTCAAAGGAAGCATAGTGAATCGAGGAAACATGCAATGCAACAAATGCCTCGTTATTAATTTTAAAATTGTGCAAAAAAATTATGGCCTTAAAAAGGATAGAGTTTCAAATAACACGATAAATATACGGCCCTAAAAGGTTTCGGACAAAATTTGAACAGATAAAATTTCATTCAATTCTGAAAGTGTATCGAGCGTGAGTAATATACTACGGGATATATCTCCTATTTCCCTTGTGAAATATATAACGAACGCTTCGAAAATTTCAAACGTGCAGTAATGGATATGCATCATTATTATTCCGGACTACGCACGTAGCACAACTCGGTACGAAAGCGCGACGGTAACCATTGAACGGTTCGATTTCTGCGTGATGGGAAGCTTAGAAAATGGAGAAAGGCAATTCGCACATTTTGTTTTCAGGTACGTTACGCACCAAAGGTGTCCCTCTCGAAGATTGATCGCATCGTCGAAGGTTCCGAGCTTAGGTTCAAGTGTTGCGCCGAGGCCAACCCACCTGATGTAGAATACAGGTGAGTACAAAAAACTGACAGATATCGACGATATTTCCATTAATATTAAAAGAGAGGAGATTTAAATATCCGATTCTTCATTAAAATATTATAGAATAATTAATGTAGTTATGTCAGCTCTCAGAGATATATCATAAAAACTGTATTTTATTAACGTACGAAGCTGATAAAAGTGCGCGCACAAAATTAATTATTATTTATTAAAAACAGAAGAATAAGACTTCTCTCTACACGGATTAACGGTAATTCGAACTTTACTCTAAATCAGGTCGCCGAGTTGTTCAATAAAGTCAATATAGTTGAGCACGAGTTTCAAAATAGTTACTTAACAGTTATTCTCTGTGTATCTATAATTAGCATACAATAAGTGAAATATTGATGACAGGCGGAGACCAATATAGAAGATGGCGAACAATGCACGATTGAACTTTTCTATATGTTAAAAATCATCGTGATCAATCGGTAAAATACCAAACGCTCCGTTTTAATTCTTGTCTGAGATATTTTTCCAAACTTTTAGGTGTTTGCTGGGAAAATATTTGCCAGAAAGTGGCTTCGATCGAAACTGAAACTTCCCTTTCTGCATGCACAAATAAAATATGACGTACATAGGCGATTCAACTCGTATCAGCTTCCCTTCCTTAAAGCGATCGGTTCCCTTAAGCTACTTAAAGTTTCCGAAATATCGATAGTTTCTCACGATATCGTGTCGCTACAGGTGAGCGACGCCGTCGGCGCAGACGGGCACGCGAGGGCGCGTAAGCAAAACGTGAGTCGCGTTGTTCGTACATTGGCTGCGAGCGACAAAGAGACGGTGGATGATCGATATCCGTCTCTACAAAGAGGACAATGTCAAATTCAGGACGGTGTTGCGCGCGCACGTGTTAACGTGGGGCGCGTTTGCGGGTTTCGCCTAGCGGGCCCGCTTTGATTGCTTTTAAATTATTCGTTACGCAACATCCCGCCGGGGGAAAAAAAAAAACCTGCTCGCCCCGGATGACGCGCTGTATTAATTTACGAGATTATCGGATGGTCGCTCGAATTAAATCGGCTCGACGAAAATATCACCCCCCGAGAAAGCGCAGATTGCATATCTAAAAAAAACATTACCGCAATTTGTAAAATCAAGTCCCTTTTTTTTTTCGTTTATGTTTTTCAAACGAGGCTTTCGATCGTTTAGCGTGAATTGTATTGACGCGCAACGTATACGGGTGCTTCGCGTTCTTTTATATCGCTGCTGCGTTTCGCTGCGCGAGTTTAAATTAACTTCATATATAATCAAAGGTAGAAACAAAAGGATTTCGATTTACAACGATTTTTTGCGACTGAGATTTAAATTGCGGCTCTTTTTCCGTACATAAACTGAACGGAAAGCTTTTACACGGATACAAAAGCTCAAAATCGTTTTCTTTTCCTTTTTTTTCGTGTCACGACGGACTTTCTCCAGGCGTAGGTGATGTGTGTGCGTTAAAGCTCCGTGGAAAAAAAGAAACTTGATCCGCTTATGGGACTTCACGGACAGTAGGATAGACAGAGAAGCGAGTAAAGAGCAGCGAGAGAACCACATTGTATTGACGATAACGAACGTTAGTTACCAGTCGCTTTAACAGCTTTTATAGCTTTCGCAGCTTTTTTATAGCTTTCACAACGGTCGTCGTCGCGCCACTGTTCGTAAAAAAAAAAAAAAAAGATCCGAATGCAAGTGAAAACTGAGGAAGCGACGAGACCGGCGACATGATTTTCCGTGTTCTCGCGCGGCGTTAAGTAACGAGATGACAAAAGTAACAAAATCTCCTATCGTATCAGTTTTTAAATGATCTCTCATTACAGCAGAGAAAGGATCGTATAATATTCAAGGAAATGTAGGAAACTCAGATAAGAAATAACTTAACTCGTTGGGCTAATTAATTTCGGATACTAATTAAATTTGCGTTATTTCATTTCCGTGATCACAATCACTTTGATAAATTCTCGGGTTACAGAAAATAGAATGATACGACAAATACGTTCTTATCATCGTGTAGTTGAATTTCCTGCTCTCTACCCAAATTATTACATTTATTAATAAAGCAATTAATATTAGCAAATTAGAAAATAAATCTGAAAATCGGAGCGTGTATATAAACTCTTCGAGAAAAGCTTGTTTCTTGAAATATTTTTCCTCTCTCGCGCTAGAAATGAGAAATAACCCCCTCTGATGACAAATACATATAACGTATTACAACTCGAGATAGAAAGGTATTGCTGGAATCATAAAACTTCTTTCAATCTCGCTGCAAAGTAAAATATCTTCCTAAAGTTAGATCGTGTCTTCCGTAAACACTATAGATGCGTACGCGAAAGAGTTGAACTTTGCCGGAAGATACGAGATGACCTACAGACATTTCGATGTTTATCGAGTCGTTATGGCACGGTATTCGCGCGAATGTACGTTGCACAACGCTTTTGCCGGCATCTTTGCGAGGTAAATTGTCTGTCGGACGGCTCTACGGCTCCGATAAAATCGATTGCAATGCGAGGGGTGAAGAGCGCGAGAAAGGAGGGAGGGGGTTAGCAGAGGGTGGCGAAGGGTGGTGGGTCTCTCTTGGCTAGAGACACACGAGCTTGGTAAGTCGTCGTTCCGGTTCGATTCGACTCTTCTCTCACTCACTCTTTCTTCTTCTCCCTGATTGTACGCGAAGGCCGTTTCGTCGCTGTGAAAAGCGCAGCCTGCCCTCTCCCGTTTATTACCATTCGAAACGACGACGCTGAGGCTCTTTTCCTCGATTGTGCGGCCAAACGATGCTCGAGATAAATCGCTCAGATCCTTCGTGAAGATGCCTCAGTTGGCAAAAGTCGAGTGGCAAGAATAGCTCGCGATAAAGAAACGTCATAAAGTACGTGTAAAATGTCAACCGAACCAAATTTACCGTGCTCGTTGATTAATTTAACATCGACTTCTCTCTACATTGTAAATATTGAGAAATTAATCATTTTTCAATTATAAGAATGATCGAAAATGAAATTAAATTTGAGAGACAAATAAATGTTAAGATAATTTTTCATTTAATTTTTAATTAACTAGGACTTTTAGCTTGAGATCTAATTAACGAAATGTTTATCAAGTGTTAAGAGAGAAAAGTATTCAGTTTAAAAAAAAAAATCAAATTTAATTAAAAAATACGTGCACATCTTGCATAATTTAGAGATATCTCGTATATATAACGCGAGATCAGCCGAAAAAACGGGTATGGCATTGAGTCGCAGAAGTAATCGTTTAAATGCATCGCGTTATTAAAAAGTCGTATTGATCCGGAGCGGGAGATGGCGACGCTAGAAAGTTATAGAACGATAGAAGAAGAAAACGCGATTTGTGTGTGCGTGTGTGTGTATGCTGTGAAAAACGTCTGATAATCCGTGAGTTTTTGATCCACAACGTCGGCTTATTACACCCGTCAATGGTCAAATAATTATAGAGGATAAAGAGGAGAGATGCTATTTTAGACCGTCCTCTTTAAATGACGTTTATTTCGCTTTTCTTTTCCAGGTGGTTTATCAACAAGAAAAAGGTGATCGGGGACTACACCACGGAGATGATTATTCACAATGCTACCCGTGAGCTGCACGACGCGACCGTAAAGTGCGAGGTTTCGAATGAAGTCGGTAAAAGCGAGGAGAGCCAAACCATGGATATAAGATGTAAGCAAAAAGAAAACATTCCCGTAGGAAAAATAACAGTGGAGGTCAATAGTTTCTTAGAAACTATCACGTGTTTTAACATGGACTTTTTCTTCGATGCTTAAATTCCGCGAAGATTCCAACGTTCATTTTGTGTGGGGAAAAAAATGATAGTTTCAACGCAGTGGTCTGAAAATACCATCGCGCAAAGATATAAAATAGAGCGTTGCGCGTTTCGTACGCGCGCTGCTCGAGACCACGTTAAGAGAGAATTTCGTTTTATCGTAAAGCCGGTACCTTACAGACGTGTTAAAGGAGCAATCGCGGTAACGATATAAAATATAGTGCCACGCCGCGGAAACGCGCTCTCGAAATAAGCCGCGCCGGAATAGACGCGCGGCAATAAGGAAGTAACATTTTTTCCCCTCCCATCTCGCGAGTTCATTTTCGTGCGAGAGCTGACCTGGAGGGGGGGTTAAAATTGAATTTTCTCAGACGGCCCGCAGTTTCGGCACCCGCCGCTTTCCGTGGAAACACATTACGGCGCCACGGAGATCCTGCAGTGCGACGTAGACGGGAATCCAATGCCCGAGATCGAGTGGTACCACGAGGATTCGGACCGAATGGTCGCCAACAGTCCGAACATAAGCGTCGTTGTGAGCTCCGACACTGCCGGCCGTTACTACTGCAAAGCCCGTGTGCGCGGCTTTCCGGAATTAACTGGCCATGCCAACATCTACATTCGCGCGCCGCCCAGCATAGTGTCGCAAAGGATCCAATATGTGCCTGACGAAGGAGTGGTCAAGGTGCGTACACACATACATTGATGGGACAATGTTCTTTGATCCGCTATCGGTCGGTTAAATATCATGCTCAGTGCGACTATCATTCGCAAAGGTACGCGGAGCCCAGCGCGTAATTTTCTTGAGTGCCGTCGTGCCGGACGTTCCGCGCGTGTATATTATGAATTATTATTACATGGAAACATCCCTCCTACCGGAAAGATCTTTTAAGGGGACGGTAGTTATCAGGAAGCACTCAGTATAATTTACTCTGGATAATTTAGCTTCATCCGCGACGTGAAAATACACTTGAGAGTCTGCTAAGGCGATCAACGTACGGGGTGTTGACATGTTCCGAGTAGTCTCGATAAACATTTTCAAAACGAGGAGAAAAGTCCGTATCAATGTCCGACCTGAAATGCATTTTTATAAGCACTCTTGTTGATATGATAGCTCAAGTAGAACAACAGGTTACGATAACATGAAAATGATGTTAATATGAATCGTGACTGATAAAAGTGACTTTTAATAATCATTTTGATGTCATCATGACTTGATGTTCTACCTGGGAAGTTATGATTAAGCAATATGTACGTAACTGACGTAATAATAAACACAATAAGATAAACATCCAAAACTCACTTCACTTAAAATTATATCGATTTCAATCTTCGTTGAAAAAGGTGTAGACGTTTGCGGACATATGTCGATACGAATTTTTGTCTCGTATTTCAACTGAGAATGAACTGGCACCCAAAGCTCGTCCAAGCGTTTCGCCAGCATTCTATATACGTATCCTCACGCTGACACAGGAGTTCACGATGATCGCGCGATGCCATTCCCACATTTTTCTCTCTGCCGATGCTTGAAACACTTTTAGAGGAGACCGAAGAGCGCGGGTCACCCCGGTTGACGAGGGTGAAAGACCGGGGTCGCCGGTGAGGGGTGGAATGGGACTCGCGCTTAACCGCAATTTTTTTATTTCACCGGCATTTTTCCCCGATTTGCTTCCCAGGTTAAGTGCACCGCGATATCCGTGCCAAAAGCGGAATCGGTGGTGTGGAGCTTCGCCGGTCGCGAGCTCAATTTCACGTCGAACAATACGCCGTTCTACGTGCAAGAGGAATACGCGGCCGAGAGGGTAGTCAGCACTGTCACCCTACTGGATCCCATATCGACGTACTTTGGGGATTACAACTGCACGGTTACGAACAGCTTCGGCACGGATTCTGTCATCATCAAACTGACAGCACACAGTAAGTGTTTGATATCTGATAGATTACTCTCTTACTATCGTCTGATCGCATCTCATCCCTAGATAAGCTTTCGAAGATCTTGCGAATTCGAACGTACATATTGTTTGATAATAGATTCATTTAGCGAAGGATTGCCAAGAATGGTAAAATGATTTTTCCTTCCTTTCTCTCCATAAAGTTTTAATTTTAATATTTTTGCTAAATACCGTTATATATAATTTTGTACGACAATATAATTTAATATTTTTTTGAACGCTAATTAAATAATTTACCGATAATCACAAAGTGAATTTTTCTCTCTTTGTCTCTTTTTTGCTAAATATTTAAATATTTTTTATATAATTTTATACGATACTATAGTTCAATATTATTTAAAAAGCTAATTAAATTCAATATTTTATGAAGTATTTATGAAATGAACATCGCGTATTTATGAAATGAACATCTTCTTTTACAATCTGGAAATATCAATCTGAGTGAATCATTTAGTGATCATTTTCTAGAATAAAATCTTTTACGCAATCGCATAAAATTTTAATTCAAATTCCAATTTTACTTAAAATAGAAGATCTTTAATCTTTTTAATGTAAAAATAATTAAAAAATTAAATTTTGCTTCCTTGCATCTTTACAATTTACTTAACAAGATCCCTTTTTTAACTGGAAAATAATGTATATACATCGAATGCTTCCTCTAAAGCATTTTTATTTTTAGTATTAATATTTCGTCAAATGCGCAAAATGTATTAATAATATTTTCTGTATTAAGTTTAAGTTTTATATACTCACCATCACAGCGACGATCTCGGTCTTCTTTGAATAAAACTGGCGACGATGTGCTCTTGATGTGCTTTTCGATACACTTCAACCCGAGATTAATTAAAACATCGATGTTGTTCCTAAAATTAGAAAATATTTAATTCTTTTAATCTAAAATTAACTAAGAAATTAAATTTTGCTACCATCTTTATTTTAATCTTCATATTCTATTTCTATATTTTACAATTAGTAAAATCCTTTTTAATATTTAACTAAAATTATTTATTAATATATACATCTGTGTTTTTCCTCTGAAGTAATTTTATTTTTAGTTATCATTTTTATGTGTATCACCAAATACATTAAACGTATCTATTATTTAAATTAAATTTAAATCTTCGTATACTCACGATCACAGTGACAATATCAGCTTCGATTGATGCTTTTTCTAGTGATTAATTGAAACATTGATGTTTTTCCTAAAATTAGAAAACTATTTTGTGAAATTTGAAAATAAATTAACTAAAAACTTAAATTTTTTTTTGTATCCTCACAATTCTGTTTAGTAAAATTTTATTTATTTAAAACTAAAGAAATTTTATTATGTACATTAATATTCTTCCTCTAAAGTAATTTTATCTTTAGCCAATGCATGATCAAATACGTTAAATGTATCTATTATACAAGCACACAAAACAAAATTTGATGTTTGATCCAGAGATTAGGTCATGATATTCTTGTATATATTGAAATCTAATCCGATGTCCAAACTGCTCCATTACACAGTCACATTTTTTTATCGATGAAAAATAGCTCGATTTTCCAGTATTTTTCGAACCATTTATGGCCTGGTTTTTAGTATGCAAGCTGAGGTGAAAGAGAGAAAGTAAGTCAACGATAATATGCAAGTTTATAAAGTTAATATGGTAAGTTAAAAAGTACCAAAAAATCGAGCTGTTTCTGTTGATTAAAAAATGGAGCAATTTGGACGTAACTTCGGTTTCAGATCAAAATACATATGAATACTACGATTTAATTTCCGGATGAAAAAAATTTTTGTGTGCTTGTGTCATCTGAATTAAATTTAAATTCTATCATCTATTTTCTATAGCTGGACATTTTTAGAACGCAAAGTAAAATGAACACATTTATGTTTAATATCTGATGAAAGGAAGGAAAAAAAAATTCTAATGCAATTCTAAGTAGTGCAGGAATGAAAAACGGGAGAAAGTTGTATATCTTAAAACGAGATGAAAGTTACATTGATGAATATTTAATAAATTTCATTGGTGTCAATATTTAGACAATTTCATTGATCAATATTTAATAAATTTTATTTTTAACGTCCATTAATGCTCGCTTTTATAAATTTTCATCTCGTGGCAAGATGAACACAATCAACCTGCTCATCTTTTATATACTAACAATCACTGCTTCTCTCGATCGAAACTGATGACAATCCCTCGATGCATTCCAAAATTACACTCGCGGATATAACAATACTCATGGATTCTCCCGTTATCGATCACTAAATTAAATTACTAACGATATGACTGATTTATCACCCGATACAACGAGATGACGCTTCCGGACTCATTCCCGACTTCCCGTTGTTTTCGACGTTTTTTCGATCTAATGTTTTCGTGCGACGCGAAATTCCGCGAAGTCGCAACACCACCGATTCCGGGAAGACGCGCGGCGCGAGCAAACATGGCGGACACGAAGGCCGGCCGTTATCCGAATATTCTGGATGAGCGCCGAATCGTCCGTCTTCATTGATCCACTCAACGGTGGAGGTTTTTCGACGTCTCCTTCGATGCTTTTCGATGTTCCGGGATGCTGAATGACACTCGCGACGCGGATGAACGAAATATGGGAAACGGATGGATTTTGTCGACGAATCCTACCCGCGTCGCGTGGCGTCGCGTCGACTGCGCGCAACACGTACCGACCGGCAGTTGAGTGAAATTCAGTTACGGGACCGCAGGTAACTTCGCGCGTTCCGTAAAAATTCCAGACGGACCGCCGATTTCGAGTCCCGAGTGACGTGTTAATCACGATCGCGCTGGTCAATTAACACACGATTGCTCGTCGCTAGATTCAATATCGCCGACACTCGTACGCAGAATTTATCGGAGCTTATCCGGTAAAAAGACGCTAGAAACCGCAGCGATTGCGATCCGCCATGTCCCGAAGAACGCGCGACACGTAATGCCGCTCTTAGGCGGTTAACAAAATTTGGTAACGCGACCCGCGGCTAACTTCGCGCGCTCCGGAAAATTTTTCGATGAGACGACTGCTGATTTCGAGGCTCGAGAGACATTAATCTGATTAATCGTACGAGCCAATTAACACATCGTGACAATCACCCGTCTTGAATTCAGTATTCTAGACACTTGTTTATGCACAGGGTTTATCCAAGCGAGTAAAAAGACGCGAGAATATACGATTGCGATCTGACATGCTTCACTGAGAAGCGCGCGACACGTAATGCCGTACTAGGCGGTTAAAAAAATTTGGTAACGCGACCCGCGGCTAACTTCGCGCGCTCCGGAAAATTTTTCGATGAGTCAGCCACCGATTTCGAGGCTCGAAAGACATTAATCGCGATCGTACGAGCCAATTAACACATCGTGGCAATCACCCGTCTTGAATTCACTATTCTAGACACTTGTTTATGCACAGGGTTTATCCAAGCGAGTAAAAAGACGCGAGAATACACGACGATTGCGATCTGACATGCTTCACTGAGAAGCGCGCGACACGTAATGCCGTATTAGGCGGTTAAAAAAATTTAGTAACGCGACCCGCGGCTAACTTCACGCGCTCCGGAAAATTTTCCGATGAGACGGTCGCCATTGTTGAGATTCAAGAAACATTAATCTGATTAATCGCGATCATGCAAGCCAGTTAATACATCGTGACAATCACCCGTGTCGAATTCAGTATCCCCGACACTCGTTTGTACGTACGTAGGATTTAATGGGATGGGGTAAAAAAAAGACGCGAAGATACGCGACGATTGCGATCCGACATGCACTGGGAAGCGCGCGACACGTACTGCCGTAGGCGATTAGGGAAATTTGATCACGTGACCGCGGCTAACTTCGTGTAAGATTTTCTAACCGATCGAGCGCAAAGTGACGGGCGCCGATCGCAAGAGACATGTTGATCGCAATTACACGGGCCGAATAATAGATGATTTTTACATCGCTCGGCTCGACATTCCCGATACTCGTTTCTACGGTGAATTCACCTTCACTTGGGGACGGGTAAAAAGACGAGAGGATCGCAAAACGCGGCGATTGCAATTCGACATGCACTCGGGAGGCGCGCGTACCATCTACCGGCCGGTGATTAGCAAAATTCGACACGTCATCGCGGCTAATTTCATGCGACGCGGTGTTTTGCTAAAATGCCGAAAGGATATTAACACTGCCGACGGGGACGCGTAAAACTACCCTTTACATGGGCACAACGCGTTGTATTTTCCCTTTTAAAGCGCATTCATCAGAGAGCAAAGACACTTAGACAGAAAGCATTTATTGTTATTGGCGTATTTTTAACATGTCCCCTATTCTGACTTTCCTGAAAGCTTATGAATAGCTTCCAAAGTGAAAATTATAAAGTATACATTTTTTACAAATTTTTATTTTACACATATTAATCGTCGACTAACAGGTGTCTTTTTAGAAAAGGGCTAAAACAGACTACTCACCGTTTTGCATAAAGGGCTAATTTCGCAAAAAGACTACGACATTAATACTTTTAACTCTTCGCCAGCAACTGTGGTTTTTAAGGACACCATCAACATTTTGATTGTGAATTTTGGTAGATAAATTTCTTGATAGATAAATTTAAATCTGTGAAATAAGTAAAATACAATCCGATTTCTGATAGTAAAAGTTCTTTTTTAAAGCTTTGACACGTATATCAGAATTTTTTTAGATTTTTATATAATTTGAAATAATAAAAAATTTACTTTAAATAGGAGAATCTTCGAAAAATACAGGAATTTTTTTATTATTCCAAATTATATAAAAATCTAAAAGAATTCTGATGTGTCAAAGCTTTAACAAAGAATGTTTACTATCAGATTTCTCGAAGACTCCTATTGTTGACGGAAGGAATAAAATTCATGTTATCGGTGGGGTTAAAATGATTCAAATAACATTAAATTAAAAGATCAAATCGGGCGAGCTTATAATATTCAATCAAAATATCGGGATTATCCCATTAAGATCAAACCTGCTAAACATAAACTAATAGTAACATTACATCAATGTTATAATTGCCTACTCAATAATATGACTGTTATGAACAACATGTGTTATATTATGTTATATGTATAATGTTGAGTGGGAAATTATAATATTAATTATAACAATACTGTTAGTTTGTATTTAGCGGGAATTATTTTCTTCTCTAATCGTGGTAGCAATAATAGGTGTGTATTTCTAGAACAAGAAATAATGGGGTTGATCGAAACGCTACGTTTCGTTATAAGGCCATCTCGTAATAAAAGAGTACCGCGTCGTTGTAATTTTAGACGTATATACTTGAAGGACGAATGTGTAATTCACGCCCGTATTGTCTCTCGCCGAGTAATTATTAAAACAAAAGAAGGATATATTAAAGGCGTTGTTACAAACGAGAAAGTCCTAATTTTACAATTGTGATATTAACGATTATGAGAAGCCATGTTTGCTTTTGAGAAGCAAACAATATGAGCTAATTGTAACTCGACGCGAATATATATGTTCATATATGTACATAGGGTATATACACATTTGTTTTATAGTAACCATTCGTACTTTCTAAATGTGAAAGAAAAATTTCTCTCAAAAGCTTTCTCGCGTGAGAGAACAAAATATCTTTTATTTTAATAATCTCGATATTTTTCCGTTGGGGAAAAGTGGACTTTAAATATTTTAGTAACCTATATAATCTAAATTTTTTATGATGATATAGATATATTATAGAAAATATTTATTAAAAAGTCGTTTTGATATCATAAGCGTAATGTAGATCTATTACGGTAACCTATTACGGTAATTACGAAATAATATTAAAAATTTATATAGTTTTATTATTCTAACGTTGTAAGCGTTTTCATTGTTGATATAATGGAAACTACGTAAATTTTTCTCTTTGATTATACATCAAATTCATGGAAACAGATGTAGGTCTAATGGACATAGACAGTGTGTTATAAATCGGTTCGCTTTTTCCAAGAAGATCGAAACTGTGTAAAGTAGTTTAAGAACGATTAGGGAGTTGAAATATTACCAGAGTCTCTTACCGCGCGTATTCACCGAGATAACACCGGTGATATACGTAG
This sequence comes from Trachymyrmex cornetzi, assembly GCF_001594075.2. Taxonomy (NCBI): domain Eukaryota; kingdom Metazoa; phylum Arthropoda; class Insecta; order Hymenoptera; family Formicidae; genus Trachymyrmex; species Trachymyrmex cornetzi. The sequence continues at coordinate 757,950 of NW_017296680.1, read as the reverse complement.
ATATTTTGCGTACATTTAAATAAAAGCAAGGAAATGAGATACTTATCTAAATGTCTGGTTGAACGTATGTCACCGTGTTTATTCAAAACATTTTTAACCACTGTTTACTCAAGAAAATGATGTGTATTTCCACTTTTCGGAATTGACATTGTTTCACAATATAGCTTCCCATAACTGTAAGCTTCTTGAGCAGAAGTCAACGGGACTATCGTTTTATACAATAATTTCAATTCTTTTGTATCGAGACTTTTACGATGTTCCGGAAAATCACAATTTGTAAGAGTAATACGTCCGTGACGGAAAGCTTCATCACCATTCGATGCTTCTAAAAGATCAGAGAGATTCTGGATCAGCTCATTTGCGCGACTAACTCTTCATTCAGTTAATGATTTGCAAACTACTTTAACCGCTACTCACGATCAAATAATTACCTTCGACAAATGACTCACTATTAATGTATATATCAAACGTTATAATCTCTTTTCGAGTCGCTACGTAATTGCTGTTACATTCCGCGACTTAATTCTAAAAAAGGGAAAGATAGGAGTGTAAAAACTTCCGTAAAAAGTGGCACAGTTGATAAACATGACTATCGAATTTATTACAGCGGTAAATAGAAGCTTACGCTTAATCTGCAAAAGTATGACAAAAAAGATACACGCTGAAGATTCATATATTACTGTTATTCAAGCGAAAGGTCTGGAATTCGATGTTATTGACTTGTGCCACTTTTCAAGCAGCGATGCGTATATTAATTAACGCGCCTCGCTCTTCTTCATATGGTAAACGAGATTTTAACCAGACATGACGCTTAGCGTTGATTCCAGTCGATTGGCAACTGATCTTGATCATCGCCGGGCTGGTTGTCTGCGTGATCCTAATTGGCATAATAGTCATACTCATTCTACAATGTCGCGATCGTATTAAGCAGCCACGACCGCGTACGGCGCAGAATCAAGAGACCGATTTGCGTAAGTAATGGTGATGTTAATACATACAAAATATATTGTATCTACAGAATGTTACAAGAAAAACTGGGTTAAAACCTCTTTAGACCTGATTTTAACGGAACCAAGTTAAAAAATCTTTTTTATTCCATTCAAATGTACTTTAATAAATAGTAAACAATTGATTTTTTCAAAATTTTGACTGTGTTGATAGAATTAAATAATTTCAACGGATAACGTCTTCAAATTTGATGATTATATTACAAGTTACTCTGATTCTGAAGGGATTAAAGTAACGAATGTTATACCAATTCAATTATTGAATTTTTCAAGACATTTGTTCAACCTCGTTACCTCTTTTCCTGATTCATATAGAGGAAACGGATTCTAATGCCGATCGATACAGAGAAAGCGATAGGAGCAGCAACCTCTCGGATGTCAAAGCGGACATCAGAGCGGGATCCAGTGTCAGCAACGCGGAAAGTGTCACAGCCCTTGACAGTGAAGGCGAAGGAAGTACCAGAGGAGTAAACGCCTTGGCGCTTGCTGGACCAGTGCCGAATCCATTATCCGGTTATCGTTACAGCGCTGATTATACTGAGCCTTCCTTCCCGCCGAAGAACAACGTAAGTCAATTTAAAATACTTGCTCTCGAGATACTTTAACAAACGATTGTGAGACTTTCTAAATAAATTTGAAGAAAAAGATCCAACGATTTAAGAATAGATTTTGAAAGAAAACTTTTAGAAAAATATTTGTAGAGATATTTCCCCTTTACACGCGGAAATAATAAAACTGTTTTGTTAAAGTATTTAAAAATTTAGTTAGATATAGATCTGAAAATAATTTCTTTGGACCATTAAAATAATTATGTAAGACTTAAATGTTTAAGCGTTCTATATAATTATTTTGATGGTCCAACAAAATTATTTTCAGTTCTGTATCTAGCTAAATTTTTTGTTACTTCAGCAAAATCGTTCTTTCCGTGCAGCATAGATTTCCAAGGAACGTCCTAAGAATGTTCCCGAAATGTCTCTCGGTTAAAGTGTGCTGTATGCGAGTCGTTATTTATGTCTTATTTATTCAGTATTAAAAAGTGAGACGTGGCATCTGTTTCTGTAGGATGGCAGTAACAACAACGGTTACGTGCCATACGTTGACTACACTCGCGATTATATGCCACCAACGACACAGAGCATGGGCGCTTCGCGAGAGTCCTTGAGCAGGATATCCACGAGTGGTATCTTATCATCGAAAAAAATCGGACTTAGCTCGGCCAACCTGGGTAGCTCGACTCCACAGACAACGCCGATCGATCCGCGATTTTCCGCGACATATGGCAATCCCTATCTCAGGTAAGACAGATCTCTCTGTCGCTTGTTCACACTGAAAAAGAGTTTATTAAATTTTAATAAGTATTCGTTTTATACTACTAACTAAATATTTACTAAATGTATGTTTCTTTGATACAAGAACCATTAATTTGATTTAAATACAGCTTTTTGTTAAATAAATATTTATATACTGTAAGTAAATATTTCATTAGTACTATTTAAAGAAATATTTATATTAAAATTTAGTACATTTTTTTCAGTATTCAAACACAGGCCAGAAAGAAAACAAAAATTTATTACTTTATCATTAATCGATACTAAAAACTGTCCCTAATTTTTCTAAAAAATTATCGCCTCTCAGATATGTGAGACAATATACAAGAAGAGCGATAGTCTCAGTGTATCTTTACTGTAATATAATTCCTTTCATGTAAGCCAAGGAAATAACCTTCGTTCACGCTCGATCAAAGTTCCAAAATTTCTGAGAGTGTCAACATAGTCACGAGAGTCTCGGAGCTCGCGCGGATGCTTCGGACTAATTATAATTGGCTCGTGTCATTGATCGGCTGCGGATACCTTAGGTGGCATCACGTTCCGTTTACGTATACGTCGCGCGACGCTTGTCATCCTCGTGCGCGGGAATCTCACGTCGTACGTGCCAGGAATGCGTTCGTCGCGAATGGCTAAATTAGATATGAGAGCGAGGCACGGCTGTGCCTCGCACGAGCTTCAGGAAATGCTTGCTCCACCTCAAAAAACGGAAATACGATGATTAAAAAATCAACCAAGATGCGAGGGAGAATTCCTCAGAAAAACAGAACGTAAATTCTATTCAAGGTTTCGCGTAAATTTTGTTTGCGACTGTATATTGCATTCTGTTTTTCTCGGGGGACTTTTAAAATTCTTGTTTCGCGTTGCGTTCAGTGGTCCTTCTTTCAAAATTTTATACTCTTCCTACAGAAGATGACCTCGAAGAAAGATAGAAGCGTCCCACTATTGTGTCTCTATATATATAGACACAATAGTCTACGCTTCGCCACCCGCATCTGGCTCATACGTGCCTTTCCTTACCACTGTTTACCTTCCTCCGCCAAAGATGCAAACAGCAACAACCTCACGTGTTTTGTTTCAATTCAGACCCAGAATCCAAGACTTCTTCCGAGTCGGACTGGAGTACAAGCCGAAACGAGATGAGACGACTTCCTCGGTTGACCCGGTCCGACAACCCAAACTAGGAGTGAATTCGTTACGATTTCAGTTCAGGTTCGCGGTTATAACGCAGTAGAATAAAAGCTGACAAAGAACTGTCAACACGTGGAAGTCTCTTAATATCATTCCTTTTTGAAACAGGGAGAAGTATTTCAAAAAGAAACGCTTTGCAATGATAAACATGACTGACGGAACTTTGAGATATACTTCTTTGAAGTTTAATTTTACTTTTGCAATTATCTTTACTCCTTTTTAAGATTTAGGGAAGACTTCTCCTGCCCCTCCTTAGCTACGTCCATAATTATGAGTTTCATTTGTAGCGAGGTGAAATAAATATTATTGAACGCAACAGTTAGAATTTAAGATATCCTCTTGCGAAACAAACTTTGCTAATTATTATTTAATTTTGTAAAGTGTCAAATGTCAATTATTAATCATTAATCAAGTGATACGATGAATATACATATATTCTCTAAACTTTTTTAAGTGAAATCTTACTTTAAAGAGTAAAAACCGAGCCAAATGGAAAAGAGAGGCTCAATTTTCAATGTTCAAGTGTGAGAATTGACTCTACAAAATAAGATTCATTGTAAAAGTTTCAGAGTGTACATGAGAATACATTTGACGATGCATTGGGTGCTCACGTAGCGAAAACGTTGATGTACTCGTGACGCCTGGCAAGAAACGAAACCGCGACGAATTCACTGGGAGTCAGATTCAGTTACCGTTTGCATGCTTGTTTCTCGCTCTCTTCTCTTTCCGCGATTTAAATTCAACGCCGGGAAAAAGCCCGATTTCCCGTCACTAACGCTGCATTTCTTTCTTGCAAACGAATACAGAATGTCAGCGGCCGAGCAGCTCCGACACGCGCCGCACACAGCCGTGCCGGGAGTCACGCCGGCACCACCGCCGTACACGCAGGCAATGAGAATGAATAGCTTGAATACCTTGAACGGCGCTGGCCCTCAGGTTGGTACAATAGCGAAATGTATGTCAAATTCCTAAACGTAGTTACGCCGACACCGGAGTGCCGCGGCGCTTCATGCAACTTGGGGTAGATCGGGAGCAAACTGTCAATATTGCAAAGCCATTGCAACTGCGCGCGCGCTACTTTCATTTTGCAACGTTAATCCTTTCCCGTACGGCCCCATTCCAATTCCCCGACGCACGTAAATTTCTGCCTGGTAAATTGTTTTTGCCTGCTCTCTGCATCGCATACCTTCGCGTAAGACACGATGGACAAAAAGAGCTTCGCTCGCGGAAAAAAAAAGAAGAAATTGAAAATCTAATAATCAGGTAAGTTGTATTTCGAGATACGGGTTCGGGTTGGCTTTCATTGACGGTCCGGATTTAATTTTAGAGAATGTAAGCTCGGTATTAAAGGATGCATATAAATATACGGATTTCGGTAATTACACAGATGCGCATGGATTGCGATAGAATTAAATTGATTTATTTCTTGCCGTTTGGAATTGTTTTATTTTTATATTTAATTATTTATTTTTTTCTTTGTGTCAGAGCTAACAAAATTCGCAATATTGATTTATTACGCTTGACTTACATTCCGACTTAACCAGGCATGCTAATTAATGTATGTATATTTCGGGGCAAACGAATGGAGTAAAAAAATTGTCCATAACGTAGCGTACGGGGCAATTGAGCGAAATAATAGCGTAAGCCAGTAATAATGTCACACGTTTGAAAAAGTATAATGCTTAGTTGCTATGGCGAAAACGTAAAATTTTCAATTTTTTTCCTTTAGAATCGTAGAAAATGTATAATAACGTAGCTGAAATTCGTATTACACAGTTTCACAAATCCTTTTATTTCCCGAAATGAGAAAAAATATGGCTTTTACCACTTTTCCGCTCACATATTACTCGCTGGATGTTTTCATACTGTATAATTCAATCTTTGCACTATTTGAGGCTTTATAGTTTAATGGATATAGATGGAAACACACACACATTAGCTCGAATATCTGTTTTATGTTTCTATGGAGTTCGTGTAATTAAATATGTATGTCGCGTATCATAAAAATATATCACTGGTACTTCAACTTTTATATATGTACAAACTAACGAGATTTTCAAAAAAAGAAAAAAATTTTATTTGTATATTATTTATATGTAATTCTCGCCTACAATTAATATAATTTGTTTGTAGAAAATCAGAATTTATAGAATCTGTGATTAATCTCTTCTTTATTCAATGAACATGTCAAGCGATTTATTTCAACATAGCTCGTTTTGTATGGGGACATATATCTTATATATGTAAATATGTATCTTAATTTAAATCTATGTAGATACATATCTTAACTTAACAAATATCGTTCTCGGTGCAAGGGAGGTTTAAGATAAATATTTAAAGAAGCTGTGTATCTTCTTAAATTCAACAGAGGAAACATATCACGATTAGAAGCAAAGTAGTATCCGTAGGATTTAACAGCCGAGGTTAAATGCGATAACGTGACTCAGGATACCGCGTTCCTTTTTGTTTTGCAGGCTCCATTGTCAGCGCATTATATCACCGGCGGTCCAAACGGGGCCATGGCGACGGTGAAGCGCACATCCGCGGTGGGCACGTTAGCGACGCACGTATGAGGCCAGGGGATCTATCCGAATTAGAACCGTCGATACTCGGGCCTAACTGAAACCACCTTCGAACTCGGCCGTGCCCTCGAGACGTCCCGCTACTCGCTCGGTCCGCGCCCGGCGACGTTGAGATCGACGACGCGCGACGCACGACGTCTCGTTGATGCATCGGAACAGAGTCAATGTCGTTACAACCAGACCCGTCACGCTCACGACACGGAACGTTATAGAGCGGAATGCGAGCGACTTGTAGGACGAAGGTCGCAGGGCAGCTGGGGCAGCAGGGGTCACGGCGGGGTCACGGACCGAGCACAACGAATGGCCGAGAATGGCGAGGCGCTCAAACATATCGAACTGGTGCTTCGGCAGTTGCAAAGGGCCAGCAGAGATCATCAACAACTCGTGCGGCAACGTCATTCGGACGTACAGTACGAGATCGGTAAGCGAATCAACGAGAGAATCTGGCATCATCGTTATCATCATCACTATCGAGATGGACGCGAGAGTTCGATCGACGCATCTAGAACTTGGTCCAGGTCCTCGAGCAGCCCGTGGGAATCGGACGTAACTTTAAGGAAAACGCAACCGAACGTTACAACGAGATTGCTAACGAAGAGTCGAGATTATGGAGGAACGGCGCAAAGCACGATCAACATTCTGAAGCCGGTCTCCGGACGCGTTCGGGATGAAACTGCGGACACTTATCAAGAAATGAAATACGTTTCCGAAAGTGTCGGCTGGATAGACGCGCGGGAAACGCTTGGTGCGTGGAGTCTGCCTGGTGGAACTTCATCGAGCAACGACCGAAGGACATCCTCCACCGTCGTTTAACGCGGACAGGATCGGCTTTGTGCCGAGATTCGTCGATCTCGGCGCAAGAGGGTTGCGGAGGAACGTGGGACACTCGAGAGAATCGAGATGAACCGGAGACTCTCTCTCGGGAAGGAGGGAAGGTGTTGACGTGAGAACGACTCGTGAATGCGACTCGTTCGTGTTAATGATACGCTTACGATAGGAACTGCACTTCAATCGAAATCAAACTATCTCGCTGCGCGATGATGAACGACGCAACGCATGCTGAAGAGACGGCCGGTGCGAAAGGGACGCCGATATCGAAGGGAACTCTCCTTTTGGGTCAATAAGATTAGATTTAGGACGACGAAGAGCGCCGTGAGTAGTGCTCGGAGGATGTTCGTGAGTACGAGAAGAGAGAGAGAGAGGAGGGAGGGACGATGTTGGTTGGGTTCGTGGATCGAAGGTACTCTCTTCGGTCGGTGGCGAAAACAGACCACTCGGTATCGACAATCTTCTATTGACGTACTTTAGATCTTCTATATAATAAGCGTTTAATAAGACTCGCTCGAGCGGAAAAGCGATGGGAGACGGAAGGTCCGAACGAATCACGTCGCGAATTGTTGCTGTCGCGGTGGTAGCCGAATACCGGGGAACACGTCGCTCGTGACCGACGACACGGTTATTTTCACGAAACCTCGAGGGTTCTCTCCTCGAGGTTGAAAGCTTTATCGTTGAAGCCGCTTTCCCGGTGATTCGTAAGCCGGAGCTGGGTTTACGCTTGACATTTACAGCGCGCCAATTCTATCTGACACTGCCCTTATTAGCGAGGCCGTAACAACGAGAGTAGTTATTACTTTTTCGCAGCTAGCATTTTAAAAAATCTCTCTCAACGATATCAGTTAATATTCGTAATGACGCACTTCTCACACTCTTTTCTAAATTTTTTAATATATTTCACGAAATTTAAATATAAAAATATGATAAAGAGGTAAGAGAGATTTTTTCGATCGAAATTACAAAATTTACTTTCGCCTCTGTGTACTAATAGCTTCTTCAATAAGATACTCGAGATATTCGCGTTATACACGTTGTAGCACAGTTGAATCCGAATGTCAAGCGCCAACCTACTCTAAAACGGTAAACATCTCGCCTGCCACTCCGATGTTCACTGTGTCGCGCTGCCTTTTTGTATTTGTAGGGAAAAAAAAAATAAATGAGAGATTAGCTTATAAGAGATGTGCTCGTGCAACATCCGCGGACTTAAGGGCGCACGTTAAGGATTAACGACGACGCCGCGGCGGCCACGTGGCTTTCGTAGCGATGATAGATCGCGACAAGTTCTCGTGGCTTCGCGTTTCTTCCGGCCTCAAGTTCCACGTGCGACGGACAGGTAATTAGTATGCGCGAGTACGCGCGAAGGGAAATCGGCACCGCGTGTTTTGCGGCTGCTCGCATTTGTAAGATAGATAGCGAAAAATCATTAGGTATACATATATAAATATATTATACACCTGTTGTCAATATGAGCATAGGGCCTATATATAGTTTGATGGCACTACGTGAAAGCGAATTCTATTTGAAATAAGCTCGTTCGCGCGGGATGGGACGGCTTTATGTAAATAATTATTGATAAATAATTATTATGTACGTATGGGGAACGTAACGGGAAATACGAAACGACGCGATCCTTCGCGGTTTTGTCGCGCATTTTTTTCCAAAAAGAAGATGAAGGCGCGCGACTAGATCCGCGCTCAACTTTACTCTCTCGTAACGCATTATGTTGTCATCTTTTCCATAGCATTTGTCCTTTTCACTGCGACGCGCCGAGGTTCGTCACCGAGGATCGGAAGACGCAGACAGAGAATCGAGGATGACTCGATAAATTCGTTTCTTATTTTTCTAAAAATTTCGATATATCATTTTTAACTAATTCTTTCGTATACAGTAACTCAAAATTTGCAACTCAAAATACTACAACAAAAAAGTTTTAAAAATTAGGTGAAAAAGTAATATGTAAATTTTTATTTTGAGAAATAAAATTTCTGAGATATAAGAATTTTAATGTGGCCAATTATAGAGTACATTTAAATGGTCATTTGTTAGTATTAGTGAACACGCTGAAGTTCGTGCTCACTAATACTATCGCATCATTAATGCACATTTGATCATCTAAATGTAACTGGCCCTTTAAGTCCTTGTTACCTAAAAATTATCGTTTAAAATAAAACTAACTTTTTTACTCAATTTTTTGAGAACTTTTCTGTAATATTTTAAGTCGTGAATTTTAGGACATTCTGTATATTCCTTTTTTTCAAAATGAGATAATACATGCGATTTAAAAAGTATGTTGCCAGCAAGATTGACAAGTAAATTTAATTTTCAGATTAAATCTTTCATGATATATTCCTAAGTTTAGAGTCGCTCTAAAAAATAGTTGCTCTTAAAAATTTTAAAGAGTGCGACCTATCAAGTCTCCTGATCTTACATCCGCCGATACTCGGGAACGATCAATAGCGCGAGCGATCCTCGATTTATTATAGTGCGACCGAGAAAAATGTATCCTGAAAAATACTACGTCGTGATGTATAGAGCGGACATAAAGGATACCATTCATAATGATAACGAAACAGGGTAGCCTATCAATTATTAAGACAATTTCAAAAATCGAAGGCTGCACACTACAGACTGGGCCGTACGCGCGTATCCTGCACCGTCAGGATAAAGATTAAATTCGCGCGAGAGGAATCCTCGAGACGATTCGTATTACCGTCGAGAGGGAGAAGGGTCGAAATTATTATTAAACGATACCGATCGTCGCACGTTGAGGAGCTAAAATTCCGACGATCGCGAATGCGAATTCGCATTCGCGTCGTCGAGGAGATACCTTTATATCGTAACGTCTGTAACATAACACTTCTGTACATATCTGGAATTATTGCTCACCGTATCTCGTAAGATTTAGTTAGTTTTGTAACTGTGAACCACTATGTGCATACATACTTCACTTGATGAGGGGCGCCTCGTGACGAATGTTTCGCCCTCAAGGGACAGAGTTCCCGTTCATTCGAAAGGACATCAGCCGCGTCTCTCTCTGGTAAAAGGGCTTTGCAGATTGGACGAAAAATTACACGGCTTATCTCCTAATAATGACGGTGACTTTTTCCTCTCGAAACAAAAAACGCGTCGTCGAAGTCACCTGGGCAAGGCTTTAACAAAGGCTTTAATTTAATATTAACGCATCGAATGTATTAACATCCTTCTTAACTGTCATTCACGTGGAAACACAGCAACCATCAGACCTTTACCACTTATTATTAAATTATTAATCGAAATTATCCTCTTTCTCGTTACATCGGATTAACGCGTCGTTCTTTTTTACCTCCTACATGCCGACAACACAAACTTTCGACTTACTCAGAACAAGTAGAAAAAAAAAACGCGATATTTTAATTAAGACTCTCGTCGAGGACGATGTACGGTGGAATTTTTTAACTTTGCGTGAATGACAGTTAATTGCTTGATTTCGTCGACGCGTTGTTAAATCATCGATGCGGGCCGTTGACAGGGATTATCGCGAATCATCCATCCGAGGTTTCGCTTCTCGTGCATCATTCGATCATTCTGTACAATGTTCACGCCGATGTTACTGTTAAACTATTTAAGATTTCGGGATCTTCAGTTTGTGGGGCGCGCACATGACGGCACTGTGTGCGCGCGGAATGGTGAATAATGCATATATAAGTATCGTGCTTGCAAGTGGTACTCTCGACTGCCGAATGTACAGACGATGGATGAGGCAAAAGGAAATCATCCGGGTAACTTCATCGTAGATGCATTTGGTACCGAGAAGTTATACATACAGAAGTTACATACGATTTCTATTATAACAAAGAGAAAAAAAAAAGAGAAAAAATGTAGATTAAAGAGGTATACACGCGAGAAGTAACTACAATCAATGTACTGGATGGTCCGTGTGGCGATGTTAAAATTAGAAAAAGTTTATGTCGTTTAAATCTTAGGAGTTTACGCCTTTTCTGCCGTAGGACCATCCTATACGTATTAATTGGTTATCTGTCAATTATTAATTGAATTATATCAATTTCTTCGCCTTTAGTCAAGGAACGCGGGAAATGGGTGTAAGCGCGATGGCGCGATCGCGTTGTTGTAAAGTCAAATTTCCTAGGCAATGTAAAAGACGGTCCCTTTTAAGCGAAACGCGAGCGATAACGTTCGCATAACGAAAGACGATAATTGCCTATGGGGGTGGACGAGGATTTTTCAAATTTGTTGATACTTTTCATACTTTACGACTAGGAATTATGGCCTATTACTACTATTACGCAAAGTTTATCCGCCGGCTCGGTCGTTTTTATACGTTCTCATCGTACAGCCGCGTTTCGTGCGAGATCGTAGAGCACGTTTCAAATCAGGTCGAAAACTGTAAATAATTTATCGGAGTAATACCTTAGAGCGGCATATGTCGTATATCGGAATTTAACTCACACTTTTCTATCATTTCATTTGTCTATATTTAGACTTTATTAATGATATAATTTCGTTTCTCTATTCAAAAGATAAAAATGACGAAAATCCATTGTCACTATTACACGAGTCCCAAATGATTATTTTCATAATCTATTTAATAGATATGAGTGATCCTTTAACGCCAAAGTCTCCATAATTTTGCGACTTGTATAATATTTCAAACTTCTGATTACTACGTAAAATGTACGGTATATAAATTTCATAGCTCTTTTAGTAGGTTTCAAAAGTTATACGCTACGACTGCATAAATATGCTAGACGTCAAGAGGATCAAATTAATTAAAATGTAAATGAAATCAGTAAATGCGATGTTGAAGAGTTAAAAGAACCGGACTGAACTCGTCAAAAATATGACGAGTATGCCTTTCTAGGGTAATGACGTCCGACTTTGCCCTATCTTAAAAATCGCGAGTATTAAAAAGGGCCGAGTCGGCTAAGAGATTCGTGAATGGGAAAGTGACTTTTTAGAGAATGAGCGCTCTCTTTGCGTGCTACTGCGAGCTACGTAACGTGGCAGTGGATTACATGAATATAATCTATTTCGAATTCGACTGAACGACACACATAGGAGATAATATATACCCCCATATTTTTCTCGATGTTAAGCTTTTTCTCAGAACGTATATGGAACGTAAAGTGCGTCTACGTGAATCAATTGGAAAGAAAACGACGTCGTCGTCGCACGCGTCATTCAACATCGACGTGTTTGGTGTTTCGCGGCGGCCGGATGCACTCAAAAGTCAAACAAAAAATTAAAATGACTTTATTTCGATTCTTAACGTCAATAAACAGTCAAATTTCGTAACCAAGGATCATCATTTTGACTTTCATGACGTCAAAATAAAGCCATTTTGACTTTTCCTTGATTTGATGTGTTCTTTGCTCAAGGAACACACAAAAGGCAATAAAAAATCGAAATGACTTTATTTTAATTTTTAACGTTAATGAACAGTCAAATTTTGTAACAAAAAATCATTATTTTGATTTTCATAACGTCAAAATAAAGTCATTTTGATTTTCTCTTGACTTGGGGTGTGTTCTTTGGGTGGGCGATCGTTTTGAAAGTGCGAGTCGTGAGTCCCGATTCAGAATGATCACTTTCGCTCAATTACCAGGAGGAACGCGTTTATTTCCGCGACAAGAGATCTTTTTGCCGAAAAGAAAAAGAAGATATTAAATTTCTTCCGCGGTCTTCTCGCGACCGCCACTGTTAGAGAAAGGGAAAACGAGGAATTTAAAAGAGAGAGAGAGAGAAAGAGAGAGTAGCCATCTGCGAAAAATCTATGTTACGTATCTTCCGTGCGTGTATGTGTGTGTGTATATGTGCGTGCATATATGTGTGTGCGTGTGCTATGATCATTTTTCAAGGGAAATCAGATCTGTCAAATTGATTACGCATTCGACGTAATTTATTGCATTTTAATAACATTCGAGACACTCTCGTGTATACTCGGGAACAAGTAACCGACGTCGATCTGTTGCTGTCATTTTGTTTACTTCGCAATACGTCATACAGAAGTAGGGCAATAATGAAAAAAACATTATTCCGAAATCAGTCAGGAAAACTCGCAGAAAAAGAAATTACTAGGAGCGAAAAAGATAGGTCGCAGTTGTTTGCTACATTAAATGTCTCTTTTAGAATGATCATAAATTAAATGCGGTTTAAAGATTCTGATTCACTATCTGTTTTTCAACTTTGATACCAATACTTATTCCTCTAAATAAAAAATTAATTTCTTTTACTCGTTAGTCGTGATCTTCCTATTGAAATATAATACATTTTAATAAGATTTCTTTACGGAACCAATATGTTGAATAAATCAAAGAAATAATCATTTAAATGCAAGGCTCATATCGGAGAAACTGAATCAATGAAAATTAATAAGCGCATTTCCATCAATGCAAAGATGCACAAATAGATCGATAAATTGCCACGTAAGGGTACAAAAGAATTCTTGTACCGTGATCCGACGCCGACATTCAACTAAACCACCCTCGAATCTCATAATTTACACATCGCGAAACATATCCACTGTGTATTTAAACGCTGATGTTAGCGATATTTATTGTAGCGATTATACGGTATTATCGATTTAATGGCAATCAACGTAATTTACGAAATAGAATTTCGCCGTGAACGCAGAAACATAATCGTATATAAGATGACACGTCGTTTTACTCGAGTACAAGAAATTTTGTTAGAAGTACCGATGACGCGAGTAAACTTTGAGAAACGATCCTTCTTTTTGGATCAAGTTCGCTGACCACATTTCTGAACTGATGACTCATGTCGATCAATTAATTCTTATTACAGCGGCTGGGCAATTAACTGGAGATTAAATCTTGAAACATATATCAATAGCAAAATTATCACTATGATAGTAACTAATTCGAAGGCGACTTAAAACATCAACCTGACAAATAAGTGTAAGATTTTTTCTTTCTCATTTTGACACACATGTATAAATCACAGAATTTAATATTAATTTTAGACAGTCAACTCTATTCGACCAAGTCCCTTCGTCAACATAACGAAATCGCACAAAAAAAAATTCATAGAAAATATACAGTCACATATTAATTCCACTACAAACTGAAAACAATGGATTTGCATCGCAATATTATCGTAATTTTTCAGCGTGAAAAAACTTTTCATCGGAAAGAAACCGAGAAGCTGAAAGATTTTTTTAGATTTTTTTCAATGTCGAACTCTACAATCAAATCGCGTGATTTCCGTACACGTTTAGCGTGAGAATAAATTTCATTTTGAAATGACGTGCGTCCAATTAAAAGTACGTCAGACACAACACGCTCGAACGCATGTAACATATCATGTCCATTACTCGTTCGTATCGCGAAGCCTCGATTGCAATTACCGCTATCGATTAAATTAAGATTGAATTCCGAATTCCTCGCATGTACCTGTAGCATTAAAAGAAAAAAGAGAACAAAGGGCGCGAGTGACGCCGTCAGAGATTATACACGCAATGTTCGCACAAGATCTTCCGTTAAAAAAAGAAACGCGCGAACGCGAAAGAGAGAAAGGGAAAAATGAACGAATGAGAGCGCGTTAAGTGTGAAAAGGGATGAAAGAGTGAAACATTTTCTTTTTTTTTTTTGCAATAGCGCGCCTTCGGTATAGGATTGTAAATCGGTACGTAATACTCGGCTACTTCGATTTCTACGTCAAGACAGAGTATCGAAACGTAAACCGAGCGAGATTATACCGGTTTTACATCCCTGATTAAACGCTAATCTACGGATTGCATGTACAGTAAATAACGACATATAAGTGTAAGATAAAAATTGCCATAGCGATTCGTAACTGTCCCGCACCGTGCGTAGCGGTACACGTTGAAGCGCTTACCGTATATATCCCAACGGCGCGTTATTGCAAAAAAAAAACTCCCTAATGCGTGGGTGAGTCCGAATACTTTATTACAACGCAAAGTGGTCAATCTATTTCGATATGACAGTGTGCCAATAATTCTTCATCCCAGTGTAGCTAAACGTACATCACGTTTTTTCATTCGTTTCACTGTAACGAGGTCTCGAGAATCCGATCGTGGCCGCGTAATCGCATTTTTTTATTCGACACGCGCATGATATTACCGTAAGAGTGTAAGTACAAAAATATTACGACCTATTTACTTTCGATTTTTCATGTTTCTAGCACGGTAGAGCCGATACAAATATCATCCCCATCATTCCCCTTGGCTTATCCATCTTTTTTTTTTTTTTTTTTTCTTACGTGGCGAAATCTCTATCTTATTTGTCTTATGCACGAGTGAGGACAAAGCACGATTTGCAACGATGTAAATAACGTAAGCTGTATCAGAAGTCCCTTGTTAAACAGAGATTTCTGATGAATTAAAGCTTCAAGCGTGAGAGCATAGATAGCAAATGGTTAAAAAAATCTTCCATTTGATGTTTAATTCTGACAAAAATTTGAAAGCTGAATAACGATTACATGTTGAAAATGCATATTTGTGATAGATAACGACGTGCAATTCAATCTTTTCTGTGCAAAAAGAAACAATCAATTTCAGTCTCGCGAAAAAAAGAATTATCGTCGGGAGGATATGCGCAATTTCTGATACACCCTCATACATTTACGCGGAGCGTATTTCTTTTCAATCGTGTAAAAAGCCAAAGAGATTTTATTTTACGTTACATTACATGTGTATTATTTCAATTACGTCCTGTACGTGGTCGCATGATTTGTGTGCACGTTCACCGAGTGCTTTAATTACTTTTATTATTAATTATTCCTTTTTACACACGCATATTATACTTCCGTATATGTGAGACTGGTGTAACTCAATGTATCCATTCCTTTTACGAAATTTTTAATTAATTTTTCGGACTTTTCAAAGCAAGATATTTTTACTTTATCTGATGAATCGTGTCTTCTTCTTTTGATACAATGAAGTCAATTATCCATACTTGTCAATCAAAGCGCTTAAAAAATTTTATTGTCAATATATTCGAAAATAATAATTTTTGTCAATTAATTATTATCGTTATGTATAATTAAAATAAATATGTCTCCCTTTTTCGTATATTTATTAGCATGTATACGAATCTTTTTAGTTGCACCAATCACAGATTTTGGAAATATAATATCTAGAAATGTGTTTTAAAAAACGCAATTTTTACTAGCAATACGATTTTATAACTTGAGAAATATAAATATATATATATATATATATATACAATCTATTTTATCATGATGTACATTTTATC
>NW_017296680.1:733051-739260 GCF_001594075.2 Trachymyrmex cornetzi | reverse complement strand
ATATATATATATATATATATACAATCTATTTTATCATGATGTACATTTTATCTCTTATTGGTGATCGCATTTTTCGTGCAAGATAATTATATAGTAATTATTATTATTATTATTATTATTATTTTGTTATTTGTAATCCATTTACGTACTTATCGTTAAGCGAATGTAGTGTCGTTTATCTTATGTTTTTCCGTAGACTGTAATGTGTGTATATATACCTATATATCACCGATGTTATTATATTTTATTAAATATTTGCCATAACACAGTCCCCCGTTAGTCTGACGTTTCCCTTCGTTCTCGTATCATATTTTTTCTTGACTCATACCTCGGATATTGCAGCACGCTATTTTTTTTTTATGCTCCCTTATTCAGTGCGCAATTATCGATGCGTCGATATATTGGAAATTACATCGTATCTCGCTTCCGCGTAACGTTGTATATGTTTCTCATTTTGTGCAAGGCCGAGATGAAACAAGGTAATCTTTGTGCGACCAACGTTGCATCGTTGCAAAGAAAATGCTAGGAGCAACCCCGAGCCAGCCGTCTTTCTTAAAAGAGCACATTAACGTATGCATCGGTGCACCCATTCTATTTAGTATCGGCGTGTAGGGTCAAGCGGAGTAATTGTGACACTAGGATAATAATGACGTAGCAACAATAAGAGCAATAATAATCATAAAGTCACTGAGAATAACGACGATGCTTCGTTTAGGTGTCAGAAAATTCTTTAAAAAGCGACGATTTATCATTTGTCTCTCTATTCTCGGAAATTGTTGCGATATTAACTTAGTGCCACAATTATCCTACCCGGTCCAAAATTCCTCATAGAAGGGTATTGGAAAAAAAAAAAAAAAAAAATTACGAAATGTTTCGCATCCACGAAACTTTCGTTTGAATTGATTGAAATTAATATGCTATAAAAAAACAAAAAAATGTGCTATGCCAATCGCTTTATTCTTGGCACGCTCCAAAGTGTTTTTTTTTGTTCTTTTTCTAAAGTGTTTGGCTTTGTGCGAAAGACGAATTTACACTTTCCATGTATGTGCCTCGGAAAGCAAGACTTTCGTTGCCATATTCGCCCAAGTATAGTCTTCTATATCTTACATAATCGCGTACGATTCCTTTCTATCAATGATTTTTTTTTTTCAGGGAAGGCTTAACGAGACGGTGGATCGGTTTGTGAATAATGTAAAACATTTTCTCCGGGGGGTAACTTCCGGGCCGCGCGGCCAAGATGGAGATTATTTATAATTTTTATCGCTTCGATCGCGGTGGCCTGTACTTTCATTCTCTGCGTGACCCGGAACTTCACCCCCTTACCCCTGATGTTATCCGGACTGATCTCCGTGCAAACGTTCCGCGCAGGCGTTTGACGAAGATCAGTCGTGTGTATCCGTTTCAAGAAAGAGAGAAAGAGAACAAATAAAATAGATTACTTCATATAGCACACAGTTGAGCAAACTGTAACGAAAGCAATGAAAGAAAATAATGCTATTTTTATATGTTGCACTTCATCATCATCCCCGCCGTAAAAAGACCCGTAGTTATATAAAAGAGAAGATCTATTTCAGTTTTCCTTTTTCTTTCGACTCGTATCCATTGGGCCATTTCGTGTCGTTAAAAAAATTCGCCGAAAAATGCACGTTTCTGTGGAATAAGCTGAGAAAATCGATTCGACACCTCTACGTAAATCAAATGTAGTTATATTCAGAAATAGTGATGTAACACGATTCCCTTCTTCTTTATTTAAAAGTCGGCAGAAATACATTTAGATAAAAGTAATTCGATATACTTCTCAGACATCTTTTTTTTATGTGTACGTGTCAAATATCTCCACGGATAATTACACGAATAGACTGCGATGGCAGAAAAATTTAAATTTAATGCAAGTATTTGCATACCATTACTCGTGCAATCAAGACAAGAAATGACCCGATAATATTACTGTCATGATATTTAGCAGCTTAGAACAATCGAATCGATAAAGAAATCTCTCGGATCCAAGAGATGCTCTTGCTCACAATTAATCTAGATTACTATAGTAAGATTTACGATTATTGTATTATTACTAATATATCTACATTCCTTTTCAGAATCTACCACTATTACTTTACGAAGCTATCTGTAAATAAGTATTTTGTATTCCTGCAAAAGAATAAAATTAAGAATCATTATAACTCGTCTGATATTTTTAACGCCGATATAAGTACCGCGTAGAATAATGAAAGTGATACTTTATAAATAATCAGACTTGTAGATAATATGTGCTTTTTTATTAAAACTTAAATAAATTCAAGTTTTTTGAACAATCCACTATCTGCTACCCTAGGTATTTTCCAAGAATTTAATAGTACTGGATGTCACAAAATTACAACTGTAAAATTTTTATGTTGCATTAAAAATTCGAAGAAGGAAATTTTATAAATAGATAATCTTTTCTCAGACAAACTCATCGTGTTCACTTAAAGAAAATTTTAGAAGTACAAAAATAAATGACATCTATCTGGCTCAACAAAGATCAATTTGCGCAAAGGATTCATAAACGAAATTTAGAATTGTAATTTTGACATCCTGTACATTCACATTTAAACTAAAACTAAATATAATTCTAAAACCAAAATATAATTCTGTATAATTCATTTTCAAGTTATAACTAATCGTGCATTTATTTTATGCCATACATTCGTTAAAGATATAATTCATATGTAAGAAGATATATTATGAATTTCTCTGGTTATATTTTTTAAGTCATTCATTTTTAATGTACAGATTCTCATTGAGATAAAAGTTACATAATTATAACTAACTTTTATAATGATAAATAATATCTACTAAAACTTTTACGTTAACAGCAAAAAATAGAAGACCAGATATCCAAAGAAAGAAAAATGAATTAAAACTTTGGAATTCTAGTAAATAAGCTGTTAGCAGCCAAATAGTTTGGCTTAAGATCCAAGAACACGCTAAACATATTCCCCTACGCAGATTCATTTCGATATTTGGTAAACACAGAGGTAACAGAGACAGAAACCAGAAGAAATACTGGGAAGTTATTACCGGATTATATATCACGGCGATCATTGCCTGGACAAACATAGCAAATGGTAACTTGGATTTTTCCGAATAATAATATGACGACATCAACAACAATAATAATTGCGGCAAAAATGTAAGGATCTTCTGAATTATATCCTGTGGTTGATTAGCAGATAAATAGAACATGTAAAAATACACGGAAAAATTATGCCGTGTGTCTTTACGTACTAAATGATATATAAAACTCTCGTACAAAAATTTAAAGCCATACAGGCGATAACCCGTGACTGTCAATGTAACGATTGAGAATACGCAACTCAGCACAAGTTTCCATTGATCCCCATTCGGCAGGAAACGATTACCTTTACATAAAGATAAAAACATAGGCAAACTGAACATCAATGGATACAATCTAAAATGTACAGATATCCCATGTAATAATCCAGCCAATACAATTTTGTCTCTCTGTAACAAATCCAATGTAAGTGCGACTAAAAGAACTGCCAATGAATCTGCGTTACCTCTTGTTGAGATCACTAATGTTAACGGATTATAAAGCCATAGGAGCGCACAGTAATATTTCACAATCTCATTACATCTCTGTCGCGCAATAATATTTTTAATTAGGACCGCAATTAGTATATCTACAACAGAAAACAAGATCTTTCCAAAGTCCTTATGTAGTGTGATATTTGGGGTCAAGAGCCAGGCTAGAAATGGCGAATAGCGGTAAGTATGACGATCAAACGGTGATCTCTGTTCTACCACATGCCTAGCAGCGTCAGTAAATACTTTATAGTCCACATCTGTGTACGGTACTGCCAGATACTCGTCGTGAAAATTGGCGTACAGTATCAATACTAATCGTAGAGCAAATGCCAATAAACAATGTGACATAAACGACGAGATGTTTAATTTAGCGGGTGTCGGAGTCATCATTTTTGTACAGCTAAAGGTAAGGCGTAAAATCAAGTACACAGAAACCCACTGATCAACCTTCAAGCTTGTTTATAATCTCGTATTATTACTCGCAGCGGCTTTAACAAGACATTTCTTCAATTCGTTGAACTCCGCAGCGCAGGCGTTTTTTTCTAAATTGGATTTCGCTAACACGCAGGACGCGTACTTCGACGCCGATTCCTGACATCGAACTAACAGAATCGGATACTGTTTCAATCTTTCCTTCGCTTTTTTTACAGCCTCCATTCTTTCGCGCTAATAAATTCATTCGATCTTAGACTTGTCAGGTTTAAAGTCCTTTGGTGGTTTATAAAAAAATATATCGTAAATAGGTTTACTGTACAGTGCACACATAGCAATTGTTGTACCCAGGAGAATAACACTTCGTGGATGACGTTGTGCAAATCCTCTTTTTGGAACTGTTGGCCTTCTTCTTCCTTCGCTTTGCATTGCTTATCTTATAACTTTCCGCTGAAAGAATATTAAAAAAAGGTAAAAATTATAATAGAATCTATAACTGTTGAGAGATACATAGTTATGCAACTGATAAAATATTAAATTCTACATTTTTGAATAAAGCAAGTATTAGACTTACATAATCTACAGTATTATGTTCGTACGGTTTCGAGATATTTATACCATCACAAACTGTAGAGTCAGTATATTTCATGCAACATTTTCTTATTTGTTCAAGTACGTCCTGACAACGGGAAGGCTGAAAAACATTATCTGAAAAACAAAAAGGCATTATTTCATACTTATTCTAATAAAAATTTGAGCATTTATTATATAATTCTGTTATTATCACTAATATCACGTATAAATTATCAAAGTCCTATATCAGCTCCATTTTATTCCATATATTAATACAACGTTCATATATCTGAATCTGTTTTGTCTCTGTTTCTTTTTAAGTTTTGTAATTTATCCATTTAATAAAATTTTTAAACATATACTTAACGCATAAATTTTAAGAAGAGAGGTTAAGAACACATTACTTTCCTCTACTTTAAATTAGATATATTATACAAACCTTTCAAGCACGTTTGCAATTTACATGCAATTTGTTTGCAGGGATCAATCGTCGACATACAGAATAATCAGAGTATTTTCTAAATATGCTTTACATTGACTGTAAATACACGATGCACGCGCTGTACGGCAAAATCTTATGTAACATTAGATTTTCGACCGACACAGGACACTATAAAATGTCGAGTGCAGTCGAGTGTCCCATATATCCTTTTATAGCAAAAATATCTATTTCCAAAAAAAGACAAGAAATTGTATTTATAAAGTGTCAATAAATCCTTTTTCTTTTTTTAATATAAATTTAGGAAAATATCGATAAAAGATAAGGTCATTTAAAAACGGTTAATTATCGGCATTGGTTACAAATATTTTTTTAATTATTTTGTATTAAAATATATTTTCGAATAACCCTCGATTTTATTTTTGTTACGAATATTTTCATTAAATTAAAAAAATTAGCGAACATTGGATGTTCATAAAATTTTTTTATACAGAATTGCATCGATTATTTTGTCATAGGCTGTATTCAGTGGACTCAACAGTCGAGTGAGCATTCGCTGCTATTGATGTATTCTTCCAGATCTAAAATGCTGATTGGATGCTCTAAAAGAATACATCAATAACAGCAAGCGCTCACTCAACTGTTGAGTCCGCTGAACGCAACCATTAAGCCTTAAACACAATGCGAGAGAATAGCCATAGCGATAAGATTAAAGCGGGGTCTACAATAGAAGTCGTAGCAGTCGTAGAGTCTTATAGTCGTAGAAAATTAACCAAACACAGTAGAATATTAAAAGAATAATTGACTATGATTGGTCAATTTTCTATGACTTAAGACTCTACGACTGTTACGAATTCTATTGTAGACCCCGCATTATATGCAAAACGATTATAAAATAAAATAGTGAGAATTGTGATTGCAATGCAAGCAAGCACTAAGATCACATATCGGGGTGATCCCGATTGATCACGGCTCGATTGGACACCACCAATCACACCGACCGGTGCTTAGGAGCTTTGTAGTCTCAAGCGCTGTGAGTGGCTCGTGTCCAATTGAGCCGTGTCCAACTGGGTGCCACCCCACATATCTGCCACCCAGATATCACTTTATCATTGTTAGGGCCTGCGCACAATAGAAGAACAGGAATTAGATATTAAGATTTCAACCTATCAGAAAC